>NW_004949098.1:1997326-2032901 GCF_000317375.1 Microtus ochrogaster | reverse complement strand
GATAGATAGATAGATGATAGATAGATAGATAGATAGATAGATAGATAGATAGATAGATAGATAGATAGATAGATAGATAGATGATAGATAGATAGATATAGACAGACAGACAATGAAAGGTTTCCTTTCCTGATAAACAAATGCTCAACATTGTTCTTTGACCTTTTCATATATAGGTATACACATGCACTTACAGATTTTCACACATATATGCACACATGCATGCATATGCAATACATGGTGGGAATGCATGTAGGTGCCTGCAACTGCTTGTTGATACTGCATATCCCACAGTTTCTGAAGAACAGAACAGAAAAATGTGGGATTCCCCTCACTGTGAATGTGATGCTGTGAATATCATTGGATTAAAAGGAACTGCTTTGGGCCTATAACAGCTACAGGGGAACAGAGCTAGGCGGGAAAAACTAAACTGAATGCTCGGAAAGAGAAGTGCAGAGTCAGAGAGAAACCATGTAGTCCCACCAGAGACAGATGCCAGAACTTTAACCAGTAAGCCACAGCCACGTGGTGGTAAGCCACAGCCACGTGGTGATACACAGATTGATAGAAATGGGTTAAATTAATATGTAAGAGTTAGCAAATAAGAAGCTAGAGTTAATGGGCCAAGCAGTCATTTAACTGATACAGTTTCTGTGTGACCATTTCAGGGCTAAGCAGCCTGGAATGAAACAAGCGGCCTCCTCTAACAGACCAGCTCTCCACCTAGACTCCTGAGGAGCTTGCTCATGTCTTCGCCGGGCACACCAGTCGGGGCTCCTGGGCACTGACTCCCCCGCTGGCTGGAACTCCTTCTGCAGCTGTGTGTGCAGTGCATCTTGCTGAGAGGCCTCTGGCACGTGGAGGGCACTCCTCCTTATTCTGCAACTTATACAGAATTCTTTCCTATTTATTGTCTCTTGACCATGTCAGGGAAATTTAAGATGGGAGCAGAAATTAAAAGCACAGGGTCAGTCCGCTTTCTTGAATCAGGCTTCTGAACATTTATTTTAGTCTTGTCCTGTGGATCCTGACAGCCCATTTACAGGGTGTTAAGTGCAGTTGTTTGGCAGTCAGCGTTTCAGCCGTGGCTACTGGGCCTGATTTACCGAAGAGACTAAGAAGCTGAGATGAAGAGAATATAAAAGCCGGTGTTTCACAGAACGGGGAATTAGAAAACTTGAATTCCTGTCTTTGGTCCTGTGTGGGGCCATAACTCAAGGCCAGTGTCTTCATCTCTGCATCTCAGCTTCATCGCCTACAAACAGGAAAATACATAACCCAGCTGCAGAGAACATCTCCAGGCAAGCATCCGTGTAAGGGTCAATCTATGAAGTGCCGTGGACACGTGTGTCAGCAGAAGCCTCTTGCACGCAGCACGATTAGCCTCTGTGAGTGAGGAAGAGCCTACCTAGCACCTGGCCCAAAGGCAGCATGCCACCTGGCATGAAGAAGTGAATTTTTTAAAATATTTTCTTGTCTTCAAACTTCTGTCATGATTAATGCCTCTGTCTGATAGACACGGCACACATTTATCGATCGGTATATTATTTTTTCATCTTCCTTCTGAGAAAGACTCAGAACAACACCCAAGGATCCAGAAGCACACCCTTCTATTGACCACATACGTCAAAACACAAAGGAACGCTTAAAAAGAAAGGATAATTCCGGAAACAGAAATCTGACCGCTTTCTTGGTTTTAGGGCAAAACACCAAACCACAGCTTCCCACAGGCCAGATCCTGTCATACGGGATGACTCCTTAGAGGCAGCCCTGGAAACAGAGCCCACATTTCTTCCCTGACGATACAGCTCGGACCCTCATCATGCAGCGTGGTCTTGTTATTTACTACTCTCCTGCCATCCCCATTCATGTATATTTATGTGGAGTCCAAAAATACCCAGCAGCAGTTATTTCCAATGATTATCTGGGTACTAATCAGAACCACTAATCAGAAAACACATAACATACTCAAATCCTATTGTGGAAGACAAACAACATCCATCCGGAGTACAGATGGGTGGGGGAATCTGCTTTGATGAAAAGTGCTCTTCAAAGTATTTTCCAGTTTTTTTTTCAGCAGCGAGAAAGGAAAATAAAGACCATTTGATGCTGATTTCTCAAGCCTGAAAGCAACAGGAATGTGAGAAACAGGTCCTCTGGCAGGCCTGGCAGCCATGAGCAGACAGCCGCTAATTTAGATGTGCATTCTCCTGTGTCTTCAGCCCTGGAAGTTAAATGCAGAGCACCTCAGAGCCTTTCTCCTGTCCATGAATACCAGCTTCAAAATGATACCCCAAATCCAGATGCTACCATTCTAACACGGGCATCACTACTGACAATGGTAACCAAAGGTTTTCCTAATCAATCTAACTCAGAGGAAAATAATTGAAAAGAAGAATTATGGAGTTTTATTTTCAGAAATCTACCCGAACGGATTTTTTTAACCTTTATAGTAATTCAGTTTGTCTATTTCATGGTGTTTTTTTCTTCAACTGGATGGTATTCCCTCTGACAGATGTTTGCTGAGAACATCTTTTTATATGCTGCATCATCACATCTTCAAAGTTGTCTCTGGGTGTTGACAAATGGTCCCAGTTGGCCTTTATCCTCAGATGCATCCGAAATGAAAACATCTGTATCTGAGTGCCAGCATCCTACCACCTCCTCTGGCTCCATGGGGCTCTGTCCTATCTACCTGCCCCCATTCTGCCATCTGGAAACGGTAGCTTAGAATTATCTTCTCATGATCTGGACTTCAGTTAGAAGTTGGGGGTTTTGTTGAAGATGTGGCACACTGGTTATTTTTCTCATTACCATCACAAATACCCAGAAAAAGCAGCTTTAGGAAAGAAGGGTCTGTTTGAGCTTGCAGTTTGAAGTGCCCTCCTTCGCAACAAGGGCTTGAGACTACTGCCCACATGGTATCAGAGTTAGGAGCAGAACGAGATGAATGTTAATTCGAACTCTCTTTCTTTTTTCTATTCAGCTCAGGACCCCAGACCATGTGATGGTGTCACTCTCACATAGAGTGGGCCCTCCCACCGCAGTTAACCTAGTCTAGACACTCCCACAGAGGCACACCCAGAGGTTTGTCTCTGAGATGATTCTGTGTGCTATCAAGTTCACAATCAGCATTAAGCATCAGGTGTGTGAATTCACAGTGGTTGCTTGCACACCAAACTCTGAAACAAGCCCCCTGACGGTCTCATTCTTCAGAGTGTCCCGTCTCTTAGTTAACAGTCCAGCAGGAGACACCTTTGGAGTTGTACACTGTTCAGGCAGGATGCTGTGTGAGCAACACTGTGGTGTATTTACCAGGAGTTAGGCTATGGATGGGCACATTTAGAGAAAAAAAAAACCTGATACGTGGTCAAGCTGGCTCACTTCTCAGCCAATACAGTGATAAGAATTCTGCTGTTTCACAATAGATATACGTCACAACAAGAAAACAGAATCATAAAATCATGGAAAACATGTGAAGTTGAAAATGAGACTAACTCAGCCCCTTGTGTGCCAACATTAGTCACTGTGTGGTGCCTGGAAAGAGGGATGGTAGCTAAATCTCCCTGTAACTCAATTTCACATCTGAAAAACTGTTTCTGTTATTTTATTTCTCCCATTGATCAGAAACTATGTGAAACCATTAATGTGTGAGGTCAACTATTGTTAAAGTGGATCAGAAAACAATCTTTCCATCTAACATTTGTAAGAATGTCCTTCATTCCCCAAAGACTGTCATTGCTTGTAACCCTCCTAATACCCAGCACTATACTTTCGGTAGCTATCAATTCTCTAAAATAAAGAACTGCACTTTTATAATAATAAATTGAGGAAACAAAAGTATATTTAAGAACGTTATACAAAGCTTCCTTTTGAAATGGCAACTACTCAAGAAAAACAAAGAGGAGAATAAACAAACAGGGAATGTTTTCTCTCTTGTGAGGTAGAACTGGAGTTAATAAAGTTATTTTACTGTAACTATATATCATAATATTAATATAGGCTTAAGTGCAACGATTGAGAGAAAGGCACTCAGGAGAAGGCAGGACACCAAGAACAAGAGGTTCAGTTTCCCAAAGCAGAGTAATGGGAAGCAGGACCAAGCCAAGTATGAGCAGAACTTAGGGAGGCTGTGGAATGTTCGCTTAGATGGGAACGGATATGCAGAAAGTTTTAGAATGTAGGACCCCAACAATGTAAGCAAGCTGAGCAACAGGATTTGATGGTATCATGAAAACAGAAGAGGGGTAGAATGTACATCAGGGAGTACACCAACAAGACACGTGCTGGATTTCACAGTTCGCCTTGGCCTGATTCTCTGTGGAAAGCAAAGAATTCTGT
This sequence comes from Microtus ochrogaster, assembly GCF_000317375.1. Taxonomy (NCBI): domain Eukaryota; kingdom Metazoa; phylum Chordata; class Mammalia; order Rodentia; family Cricetidae; genus Microtus; species Microtus ochrogaster. Next base: position 2,028,560 of record NW_004949098.1, on the reverse strand, counting down.
TTGCTCGGTTGCTTAATTAGTTGGTATTTGTTGATGTAATCTCCACAGTCCAAGCCTTCATAGTAGGTAGCTGGTGTTTCCAGGCAAACGAAGGCACCTCTGAGCGTGCACACAGCATAGTCGGGGGCCGGTCAGCCCTGTGGCTGCACAGGTGGTGACGTTAGAGAGGGGAATGCAGCGGAAAACAGTCCTGCTGTAACTGCTGCACATAACGTGGAAGGCAATGTCAGGTCTGAACCGTGTGCTTAGAAACCCGCGTGTGTTTGTTCACAGTAGACAAGAACACTGACCCTGTTTTGTGCTTGCTACAGCAACTGTCTCCACCGTGGTTGAAGACGTCTGAACATACAGTCTCCCGGGCCCGACAAAGGCATATTTTATAAATTGGCATTTTCAGGGGAGCAGCAAAACAAAACCCTAACTCAAAGGTGGCCACACATTCATGATTTATTCGGGTCAAACGGGTTTCTTAGAACGTTCATGAGAAGACAGCTGGGAAGGAAGCAACTCTTCTTGAATCTGGAGGTGTGGGCCAGTGAATGAATGTGTGCTCAGCAGACACACGGCCCAAGATGCACGCTCCAGGACCAATCAAGTCAAAATAATCTGGAGAGATTTTTGCCATATTATGTTTTTAAATATTTTGTGGGCAAGACTCACTTACTCGAGATGCTCCTGTTTGCTATGATAGGACACGTGCTGCTGTGAGAACCAGCTAAGGAGCAAACACAGAGTGTAGACCTGGAGCAGAAGAGATGGCTGGTAAGGAAACAGTAATAGCTTCCCTTTATGGCTGCTACCAACTGCAAGTTCGGGGAGCCTGATGGATAATCAATGAGATGAGTGTCTCTTCTTCCAGGGGAACAAGAAGTCTCAAAGTACAGAGCAATGTGCCAGATGCTGGGAGATGCTATAGAGGACCTGATTGTTCTCCGTGCCCCCCCCCCATCTTTAATGCATGTGTTTGGGTCCTACATATATCACTCAGTGATTACAAAACTTAGTAATGGAGATAAAGAGAAAGAAATAGCCTCAGGTCATTTTGCCCAGCCTTAATATATGGGGAAGTGTTTAGTCTCGCTGCAACTTGATACATCATGTTTTGTTGATACTCATGGGAGACCTGCCCTTTCCTAAACAGAAAGAATGGATTGGGCAATGGGAACAGAGGGGTTTGGGGGAGGGGGTTTGGAAGGAGGGGAAGGAGGGGAAACTGCAGTCAGGATGTAAAATTAATTAATCAATTAAGAAGAAAAAGAAATAGCCTAGGTACCTGTAGTGGCATTTCAAATGTATTTTAATAGATAAAGACTGCCTGAAGATCTGAGAGTAAAACAGTCCCACTGGTCAGTTTTACAGACCGGGTTATGGTAGCACACACCTTTAATCCCAGGAGCCACCCTAGTTGCCACAGAAGTCAGGTGGTGCATGCCTTTAATATAAGATGGGGCTAGAGAGCTCTCAGACAGTCTCCTGAGATTCCTGGAGGCAGGATTGCCATTTCATTACCTGAGGTAGAGGTAAGTGGCTGGCTGTTTGGCTTTTGGATCTTCAGGTTGAACCCCAATTTCTGACCCTGAGTTTTTATTAATTGTGTTTCAGGTACCCTCTTCTGAGAAATCTTTATTACCTTAGATGCCGCAATGCATTGCCATATAATTGCTTGCTTCATCGGCAGAACTGGCCTTTCAGAGATGTCTGGAAGCCAGGATTAAGGAGTGCTCACTTCAAGGCTTATAGCCAGTTGCCTTTTCCCTTTTCGCTATGCAAGCACACGGTCTGATCTCTGGTCTCTCTTCAGTCTGTAGGGCATGCTTGCAGACAAATCAAGAAATCTTTCTCTCCAGCTCTTGTAAGAGCACCAGTTCCACCATGAGAGCTTCGCCTCATGACCTCATCTAAGCCCGATTACCTTTCCAAAGCTCACTTCCAGACGCCCACCCTGAGGGATGGAGGTGCAGCACATCGACTTGGCAGATGGCACCAACATTCAGCCATCAGTCAGAAAGGAAAAAGCAATCCAGGAACAAAGGGATGGAATTCAGCATCATCTCAGTAGTGAGGATAGGTCCCTGTGAACCCACAGTGAAAAACAGGGAGGCGAATAGTCAATGGAGCACGGTTCTACCTTTAACAATATTAGGGGCATGAAATTTATGTCGTGGCAATGCTGAAGCATGCATGGGCCGCCTGTATATGGCAGTTCCGTTAACTTATCCTTATTGGGTTTTGTAGTCTAAGTTGATAAGGATGACTGACCAGGTATCTTCCTCCAGAGGGCACCAGATCTCATTACAGATGATTGTGAGCAACCATGTGGTTGCTGGGAATTGAACTCAGGACCTTTGGAAGAGTGAGCCATAGATGACTCAGCCATTAAAGGCTAGGCTCACAACCAATATCAGGGACATACTCGTGAGGAAATAAGGAAGGGTTAGTGGATAGTTAGGGAGCAATATGTGTATCCTCGCCCAAGTCAACTCATGTACCAGTTCTACAAGTTCCTTACACCACTGACCCTGATTATAATTATAATATTCTAAAAGTTTGCAAAGCTGGAGAATGACTCAGTTGGAAGAGTGATTGTCCAAATTGCACAAAACCCCAGAAGCCTGGCCTGGTGGTACACCATAGTCCCCGCCTTCAGGAGGTGGAGGCAGAAGGGTGAGAAGCCAAATTCATCCTCATCTTCCTAGCAAGCTTGGAGGTAACCTGAAATGCTTGAGACCTTGTCTAAAACACACAGGGAGAGAACAACAGAAATTAGAATGACATTAAAAGTTTCTGAGATGGGACAGTAAATAATCTTCAAGCCGCTAAACCCTTCCCACAGCACAATGTCCCTCTAAATAACCGTCACCTTGAACTGTGGGATCCTTCTCACAGTCATCAGAGAGCCAACAGCAATAAAAATATGTATTGGTCTTAAAAGTTCTTAAGCAGTCTTTATGCCTTCAATTTTGCTTTAGCTTGTTGAATTTGCAAGCTTACATCAAGAGGCAGAAGAGGTATTTAATAAATGCTGCATCTCAGGGAAGCAATAAGCTATTTCTCATTTATAACCAGAAGAGTAGTGTTGATACCACAGCTAGCATTGGTCCTTTTACACTTATAAACTTCGCTACTGGAAATTTTTTCAAGGAATCCTAGAAAAATATTTTTCCAATTCTAGGGTCAAGGAATGCAGCTAACGTAGTTTCTGGGGAGTTCTGTGGGTCTGTTAGTGCATGTGGGTGTTCTGTCCCAGGGGCTGGAGTGAGGCATAGCTCACTGCATATGGATCGCAGTAGAGATAACTAGCAGCTGCTTTATAACAGTATTCGCCTTGATTTCTAGATAATCTCTGGGAAGAAATAAAAATAAATTTCCAAAGTGGAGTTTTAAAAAATGGCTCCTGTCGTGTTTCCCACACACAAAGCAGAGCTGAGTGTGTGCTGCACTGGAGCTCCTCCTGGAACATTCACTTTCACTAGTCCTGCCGCGTCTGACCCACGGGAGGGGTTGTTAGATCAACGTCCTCTTGAACACTCATCGCTTCAGAACAAGTTTCTCCATTCTGTCTGTTCACAAACACATCTATTTCTTTATGCAGAAAACACGGCCCGTGCATTCGCTGAGCAGCGTTGGTGCCGAACCTGAGAGAAAGAGAAAAGGCAGACATCATGTTGACAACACACACGTGACTCACTCCACAGCTAATTATCTCCAGATACGATGGCTTTCCAGGAAAAGCTCTGCCCTCTCTCTCTGAGGAAGGTCTCACTTTCCAAGAGGTCCCTAATAGGGAGCCTGAGACGTGACTCAGAGGTTAGGAAGGCTGGGCGCTCTTTGAGAGTTCTTGAATTTGTTTTCCAGCACCCACATGGTGGCTCACAACTACCTGTAGCTCCAGCTCCAACGGATCTAACACTCTCTTCTCTTAGGCAGCGGACACACATACAGTACACAGACATACACAAGCAAAACATTTAAGGACACAAGACCCATTTTTTTTTAATTTTTAAGACAAGTTCATAATATGTTCCTAACTGATATTCAATGCTACTCGGGTAGCTTTCTGTCAAGTCTTGGGTTTTGCTAGCTACACCCTCTAGTAATAATTCTAGTCAAAATATCTCAGTAAAACTGGCCTCAGCATTTTGTTTAAAACCACTTCTAAGTAAAGATGAAGTCACCATGTCTCTCTGATATAAACCACAGCTAATGAATTCCCCTGAAAGGAGAATTCTTCTCATCTCCCTCATGCTTAGCATTCTGTCTCAAAGACTGACTGATTCACTCACTCATTTATTTACTTTGGTATTTATTTAGTTTATATTTTGTATTTTTCCCTGTGTGTCTGTGTGGTGTGGTGTGGTATGTGAGGGGGGGGTGCGTGTGTTGGTGCACATGTATGTATGCTATGATACATGTGTATACTCATTTATGCAGAGGCCCAAAGATGGCATCAGGTGTCTTTCTTGGAAGCTCTCCACTTTGTTTGCTGAGGCAGTCTCTCAGTTGAACCAAGGGGCTCACTCACTGGGGTCCCTGTTTTTGTTTCTCAAATTCTGGGATTAAGAGTAGTAGCAGATGGGTGGCCTGGGGGTAGGCGAGGACCTGAACAGGAGCGATCAGGTGCAGGATGATGGAGGGAGGTCATGCTGGGAAAGACAACAGGGTCAGGGGCTTCTCTGGGATGAGCTAGAAAGCTAGTGCATGGAAACTCCCAGGAATCTATGACTCCTAGGAATCTAAGTCTCCTAGCAATAGTGCATACAGAGCCTGAACCAGCCATCTCCTGAAACCAGGCAAAACATCAAGTGGAGGGGTTGGGACACCAACCCAGACACAAAACCTTCCACCTAAAATTTGCACTGCCAGCAAGATGTGCTGGGGTAAAGATGGTACAGAAATAATGGGAGTGGACAACCAATGACTAGTCCAGCTTGAGTTCCATGCCAAGAGAGGGAACCCACCCATGACCGTGTCTAGAAGTCCAGGAACCAGAGTCTGCACAGTCCAGAGATCTAAGATAGAACCAAACAGAACTGGAAAAAGAAGTCAATTAAAGGATTCCTAATTACATTCTGCTATATCTATAGACAGAACCTCGTATAAATGTAATCAGAGAGGCTTCATCCACCAACTGCTGGAAACAGATGCAGAGACCTACAGCCAAACCTGAGGCAGAGCTTGGGAAACCCTGCAGAAGAGGGAAAGGAAGGATTATCAGAGCTGGAGGGGTCAAGGATACCACAAGAAAGCCCAAAGAGACAACTAACCTGGGCATAAGGTCTCACAGAGAATGAACTGACAATTGGGGAGCTTGCATGGGTCTGACCTAGGCCCTCTGCATATATGTTATGGTAGTGTAGCTTGATCTTCTTGTGGGCCTCCTAACAGTGGAAGGAGGGACTGTCTCTAACTCTTTTGCCTGCTTCTGGGACCCTTTTCCTCCTACTGGATTCCTCATCCAGCCTTAATATGAGGGGAGGTGCCTAGTCTTATTGGAATCTTCATATGCCACGTTGGTTGATATATCCAGGTCAGCCTGTCTTTTACTGAAGGGAAATGGAGGTGAAATGGATCTGGGAGAGGGAAGATCAGGAGGTGAGAAGGGTAACTAGGGGGGAGAAAAGAAGGAGGAACTGCAGTAGGGATGTAATATATGAAAAAAGAAGAAATTTTAAAAAAATTTAAAGAGCAGTAACAGAAGTAAAAAGATGAGAAGCGACAGAAGGAAGAGTCTGAAGGTTGAAACTGATCAAAAAGCTAGAGATGAGCTCAGAAAGCCAGATGGGTCCCAGGGCACACCCTCCGTTCTTGCTAAGCCATCACAGGGTTAGAGTCCTGTAACAGCTTGCCTTATTTTATTATGGGGTCTGGGGATACAGACTCGGAGATCTGTGCTCATAAAGCAAGCTCTTCCCCACTGAGCTATCTCTGGCCTCAGTTTTTCTGTCTCTTAAGTCTGAGGCAAACCATTTCTCTAACTCTTGATTGTGGAGTAGAGGAAAGAACGGCAGAGAATAGAAAAAGAAACAAGCTTAATGGGTTAGAATTGGGGGAGGGGGAAGCAAGGGAAAAACACAAGATTATGAGCATTGTTCCTAAAACGCACATAAGTAAAGACAGTATAGTCCCAGAAATGGGCAGCTCACCTATACCAAGAACCTCGGTTTTACAGAATATGCTCAAGAAAAGGGCAAAGCAGCAGAAATGTCAGTGCACAGCTGGAGTGAGGAAAAGCTGCCTCATCCGTCATGTGTCTCTGGCCTTTGTTGTGCCCTTAAAGAGCACCTCTAAGATGTAGCTCTACCACACTGCTTTTCTGACTTTGCAGTCTCAGGACTTCAGAGGATAACTTAGAAGTGGGTGGCAGCCTCCAGCTGCGAAGGGCAGTAACAGAAAGAAAAATAAGAAGTGACAGCTGAAAGCGTTGATGAACATGAGGATTGAAAACTGATCAAAAATAGACGGAAGAGCTCAAAAGAACACTCCAGATGGGGCCCCAGGACAAACACCCTTCATTCTTGTAGAGTCCCTGTAGGGCTATGATTCATATGGCAGCCTGGTTTATCAAGAACAGCTTGAAAAATATTTAATACTTTGTTAACACAGGAGTCTGTGACAATGCGGATCCATAGGACCTTGAAACACTGTACAAATAAGAAAACTGTCACAAGACCATAGCGGAAGACTTGGGTTTGAGTCAAGTTTCTGGCCTGCCCATTAGTGACTTGGGACAAGTTAAGTAACCCCTCTGAGCTCCAGTCTTTTCTTTGTCAGCTTAAGTTAGCATATCAATAGGTGGTTCCTGCAGCTATAAAGGACCAAATAAATTAGGCTAATTATAACCCTAACACCAGGCCTGGTAATGGGGTTCTCTTCACTTCCCTTAGAAGGGGGACTTGAACAGAAAAATGCTATATTCTGGCATGCTTATAACCCCAGTGCTGGAGATACAGGCTGCTGGGCACCTGAGGCTTGCTGGACAGACAGCCCAGCCAGCCAAGTCAGTGAGTTCCAGGCCAGGAAAGTTTGAGAGTCTGTCTCAGGAAACAAGATGAACACCTCCTGAAAAACTAACAATACTCAAGATTGGCCTCTCACCGCCATACATTTTCACGCATATGTGTAGACACACACGTGGTCACAAGCTCACACACACACATGAAAAAGAAAAAACGTAGCATCTTAAATCCAATCTTGAAGAGGCAATCCAGCTTGGGGAATTCCTATCATTCTATTGCTTAACACCCTCCAGCCCCAGAAAAAGTGAAAAATCCTCTTTTATAATTACCCAACACACGCGTTTACCAGGATAGCTCTTCTTTGTCTGTAGGTGTGACAACTGTCTTGGCATGCTGAGTGAGGTGTCCAAAGTGAAAAATGAGAGTCTGCAGATGGAGACAGTGTCACCTCCCCTGTTCCCTCTTCAAACTTGTTGACACAGTACATTTTATGTGGACTAATTAAGTAGACCTAAGTATCTTATTATGTATCCAAATCAACTCTTACAGAAGAGACAAGTCACTTTGAAAGATCTCTACAAAGAAGCTACAAACAAAATTCTAATCACGAAGGACGAGTGACTAAGAAGGACACGGTGGAGCTGACCCTTCCTGCCTCTAAAGCAAGAGCCCTGCAGTGAGCTACTAAATGAAACAATGGTCATCTAAACAGGTTTGACAAAAAGTCAGCTCAGATCAGTCCAAACCCCTAAAGAGCCTATTTGGAATACAAATTTGCATCTTCAGTCATTTCTAATATAAGTCACTGCATGTGGAGTGTGCCAAGAAAAGCTAGGAAATTATTATAGTCTGAAACCATCATGCTTACCAAAATATTTTAAGCTATAATAGCTTGTTTCAATTTCCTCAATCTTTTACTTCTGTTTTGGGTCATATAATGTACATAATAAATAGAATGGTATGCACCAACTTAATACAGAATATGAATGCAAAGCAACTCCATATATTTCCCCCTTCGTCCACTGTTTCAATTTCCAAGGCTTGACTTACCTGATAGTCTGAAATATTCAAAGGAAAAATTTTGAAATAAATAACTCACACCTTTTAGAATATACTTCCTTCGAATTAAAGTTACCTAAAATTGTGCTTCCCCACCTAGTCCCACAGAGACACAGATGCTCTCTTTATCCAAGCATGTACATGCCCTGTGCACGATCCTCCCTCTGTCCCTTGCTGCTAGCCATCTTGGATGTTAGTTCAGCTATCCTAGTGTCACGTGCTTGCATTCAGGAGCCACGTCACTTATGCAGAACCCTAAAGTGACAGGCAAGTGAGGCAAACAAGGAACTGATGGGAGCAATAAACACGGAAGGACAAATGCAGTCTGGTGGCATGTGGCAACCACTGAGGGTACCAGAAAATACACAGTGTATCCAGGACTCAAAATACACAGTGTATCCAGGACTCGAAATCACCCCAGTTTCAGTCATCTATGTCAAATCTTGCAACAGATCCACTCCTGACAGACAAGGAGGGACTCCCATACACAGAGAAGTGAAAAACTTTAATTTTCCTTTCTTTCTTCCTGGCAGGGTATGTGATCAAAGAGTGTCTATACCAACACAGCTGACGGCGAAAGCATATACAGAGGGTCTCAGTCTAGACATCTGTTATTAATCTTTCAAAAGCCCAGAGGACTCTGACAGGTGTACCAAAAGGAGGTCAGCCCAAACCAGGAACACCCAAGCAAGGTGTGACTTCTCTTGTTAAAACAAAGTAGCTGGAGTCTTCCTCTTGAGTTTTCTTTTTCTTTGTATAGCCAAAGGGGGAAGGGCATTTTAGGAGTCTTGGCTTTAATCCTTATTACCTGTGAAAGAGAATTACATTTTGAAGACCAAGAATATTAAACACAGCTGAAAACACACTGTAAAGCACAGATAATTTTTTGAAGCATTCTGAAATGCAGTGTATTGTGTTAAAGCTGAGTTCAAGTGGAAAGACAATAGCAAGGACCCAAAATAAGCTAACTTACCCCTAACTTACCACTCCTAAGGGGCAGTCCCAGCTACACTGCTATGGAACAAAACAAACCAACATTTATATTTTTCCTGCACAAAAGAAAAAATATCTCTGGGGATAGATTATACTGAGAGCAAACACAGACACAGAGGACACACACACACACACAAAGGGAGAGAGAGACACATACACACGTGTTGAGCACCTTCTACGTGGCTGGAATCTGGCTAGTTTGCAGGTCTCATGGCTATCAAATCTGTACTTCAACAGATGAAAGGTGTCAAGGTGTGGAAGACCAGCTTCAACAAGTATACCACTTACCATAGTTGTTGAAGAAGCTAAAACTCTCTGACCTCCAGACAGGGTGGAAACAGGCTCACATTTTTGGGCCTCTACAGAAAGGCTAAGACTGAGAAAGAGCAACCGTCTCAACCAAGGTCACACAACCCAACTGAAGTTCTGATGGAGTTCTATGAACCCCAAGATGGTGTGTAGGTACAGATGTGCCCACATAAGGGTATGAGTGCAAGTACACATGAATGTGTGTGCTTGTACACACCTTACAGCACTGAGGAGAGCCTGATAGTCATTTCTTGAGTGTCATCACCTTCTGTTTTTCAGACAGTATTTCACCAAATACCCTAGGTTGTCTGGCTAGTGAGCCCCACATATTCAGCTATTTCCTCCTCCACAGTGGTGGTGTGATTACAACAGTGAGCCATTATACTTGATTTTTTTTTTTTTTTTAGAACATTGGGTTCTGAAAGGTTTTCAGTGCCAAGTGACCATATCAGTTTCCATTGCAGGTGGGAGAGGCCTTGGTGGATAGGAGACAGACAGATAGACCTTGATGATAGAGCTTGGATATAAAGTTTATTCCGTGGGTACTGGGAGAGTGTAAGGATAGGGAAATTATGGAGGGGGTAGAGAGAAAGAGAAAGAGAGGGAGAGAGACAGAGAGACAGAGACAGACAGAGAGGGAAATGAATGAAGAAGGGGGAGGAGGAGAAGGCAGAGGCTGCCTCTTCAGAAGTAGAACAGAGAGAGAAATGGAAGAGAAGAGGCATGAGATCAGCTTGCCTCTGTGGGAAGGAGGAGATTGGGAGTAGGCAGAGCTTATCTCCTAAAGGGACAGGGTACCCAGGTAACAAGGCAGACCAGCATAATTATAATTATAACAGGTTCTATGGATAGACCTCAGGTCTTAATGATTGCAAAGCAAACACGTTACCTATTGAACAATCTTCCTGATTCCTATTTAGAACCTTTATTGAGCTTTTCCTTCTCAAAAAAGACTCTGTGTCATGGCTGACCATAGCCCTATTTAACTCCTTGCATATTTGGACAGTGATGGGAAGCATTTGCTGTTTGTCATGCACAGAACTACTGTCTCTACATGTGTTACTGTTTAATTCGCATAGCAACTTCAAGATACTAAGACTTTTCCTATTTCACCCCAAGAGGTAACAAAATGAAATAAATCTGTTTTTTTTTTTTTATTTCAAGTCCCCACTGAGTCTTCTATCTATTAGAAACTGGTGTGTAGAGGTCTCCTTCCTTGAAATGAATAGAACAAAAATATCCTTGACTTGACTGAGGCATACATAACAAAGAGCCTTACGCTTACTATGAGCAAAGTCACAGATGGAGGGCCCTTCTGTGCTACGTGTGTGTGTGTGTGTGTGTGTGTGTGTGTGGTGCCGCCTGTAGATGTGTCTGTGCATGGAGGGTTGTGTATGTATGTGCATATGGAGGTCAGAAGTCAGTCTCTGATGTTGTGCCTCAGACATTGCCCACCTTGTTTTTTGAAATAAGGATTTTCATTGGCCTGATGTTTAAGAAGTTTGATCTGGCTGGCCATGAAACCCCAGAGATTGTTCTATCTCCTCACCAGCATGGGGATTATAGGCTCACACCACCATATGTGACTGGGTTTTTGTTTTGTTTTGTTTTGTTTTACTTTTTTAACTTTAGTTAAATGTAAGGGTATAATTCAGCTCCACCTAAGCCCTTGACCAACTAAGCTATTTCTTCAGCCCTGCACAGTAGAAATTCTGCTGAAAAAAAAATCAACAGGAACACCCCCTACCTCACTCCCCACCCTCACCCCCCACACCCACCCCCCGTGCACCCCCAGTATGTGTTTGAGCTCTGTGACTGAGCCTGCTCACACACTGGTACTGGGAATGTTACATAATAGCCAACTCCATCCCCCAAGCAGGGCAGATATGTTTCCCATAAAGCTTCAGCTAACACTGTGTCTCACTCAGAAGGATGCAGCCTTGCCAGGACTCCCATAAGACACAGGTCATTCTGGGTATCTGACTCTTTCTTGCTCTTCTTAATTAGAGTTTCAGGTTTAAATCAATCTTTCTTTTGTTTAATTTGCAAACTATTTTTTCAGACTTTTGACAGCCTGGCATTTCAAGCAGACTTAGGTATTTTTAATTTGCTTTGATCTATACAAAATTGTCCAGTACCTCTGAAGGAAGCAAAATAAGGCACAGCAATAGAGTTGTATGTTTCCCTAAATGTCATGGGCTTTCTCCACTTTCATCTTTCATAGCAATCTTGTCATTAGTGCAGCTAATACTTAAGGATTTGCAATTATAACCATGCTTTTGAAACTGACAGAATGAGATTAAGTAAATCACTGCACTTTACAGGTAGAACAAATTGAAAAGGGAAAAAGGGGGCAATTTCATTTCTCCCCTCCAGCAGCAAGCCTTAATTCAGTGTCTTTGGTACACCCACTCGAAGGTGAGTGTTTAGACCTAGTGGGAACTGTGACCTGATAACTAATCCTGAAAAAACCGTTCAGTTAAAAATCTTTTGTTCAATGAGATTTTAAATGAACAGATGCAAAGAATGGGGAAATGACGGCAGGACTCTAGTCAAGAGGAGAAGGCCATATAGCCTGAAATCTTAGATCCTTCTACAAGAAGTTCCATTGAGTAAGATAGGCTGCCTCAAAAACTCATGTGGCCAGGGCTAGAGAGTCGCTCAATGGTTAGGAACACTTCCTGCTCTTGAAAAGGCTCTGGGACCAACTCCCAGCACTCACACGGGGGCTCACATCTGCCTGGAACTCTAGTCCCATGGAATCTGACACTTGATGCACATAGAGACAAACACTCAGATACACAAAATAAAAATAATAATTTTAAGTGTGCACAGGACATAAGGAACAACACTCAAGACTGTCCTATGGTATTGACATACATTCACACATGTATGTGTATACACACATACATACATGTATTTCCACATACTCCCAATGCTGGAGATGGAGAAACATGTGGGTCCCTGGAGCTCCTTGGCCAGCCACCAGTTCAACCTTTTGGGTAAGTTCTCAGTCGGTAGAGATCCTCTATTTAAAGAAATAAAACATAGATAGTGGGTGAGGAACACCCACTGAAACTGTCCACAAGCATGCATATGTAGCTACCATACACAAATGCATACACACTCATGGTGGAGACAGATGGATTCTTGAGATTCACAACTCAGCTAGCCCAGCTTACTTGATGACTTCCATGCCAGGGAGAAACCAGGTCTCAAAACAGAGGTGAACAGTACCTGAAGAATGACAATGAAACTGTCCTCTGGCCTCCACACAAGTGTGCACACATGTACATACGCACCCATATCCACACACGCCCATATATGCATACACATACACACACACACACAAAGACACACATCTATGACAGACTGGCATCTCCCAGTGAATGTTCACATATTGGTGTTAACCTCACCAGTAGACTGAAACTAGGCTTTTCTGATTCCATATTAATTTTTCTGATCAATGAAAATCACATGTATAAACTTCCTCTTTTTCAGAAATTGCTTGTCCAATGCCTTTTGTAGATCAAAGTAGGCAATCTTACATGTCTTTTTGTTCTGAAAGCCTCAAAGAAAACTTTTCCAACTTCGGATGAAACTAAATGAGCAACGGATTGTCTCTGTGTATCCTCACATTTAAATGAGTTGAAAATGAAAATGATATAATTAGCCATTCTTTCTCTTTAATGAAGCACCATTTATGTCTTGGGTTCTGGGCATTGTCCCCTTTACTCATCGAATAAAGTAGTTGGGAACTACATGAGTTTGCAGTCCTTTTAAAGATGTTCTGGCTCTGCTTCCCAGAATCCTGATGTTTCTGTCTTTCAAAATCATGGAGACGTTATCATTACATTTTTAATTCTACAGAAAAAATAGCCCCGACATTCGCATATGCATGAGCATGGCCACGAGATAAATACGTGCAGTGAGCTCCCAGTGTTTCCTCTAACTACACACAAGCACAGATATATTAAGCCAAGGCCAAATGCATGTGTGGGTGGAAACACTTACAGTTTCTTCCTCTCTTGAGTCATAATTAGACGACAGAAGAACTTGCTAACGTCCCTAAGAAGTTTAGTTCCCCCAGACTTTACCATGTGTAAGAACTGCCCTGCGTTCTCACTAACAGAGGAACGGCCAGAGTTCCACCAGGGAAAGTTCAAATGTTTTTCACCTCTGGGACGCTCCACATGAATGTTGAATATGTTTTTTAAATAAACTACCAAGGCGTTTCTTCTTGTTTCCAAAGGCTATTTATACTACATGTAGGAAAATAAGGTTTGGAAGGGTTTTTTTTTTTTTTTTGTCGTTTGTTGTTTCCTTATTTTGCAGTGGGAGTTGAATCTAGAGTTTTGCATATTGAAGACAAGTGCTTTAACACTGGGCTATACATCAGACAGCTTTTGACTTTTTTGTCCTAAGACAGAACCTTACATTGAACTCACTAGTCCAGAATGACTTTGCTCTTGGGATCCCTGTGCCTGGAAATTGAGTCTTGAAGATGTTTTCCTACATGTTGAGAACATCTGAAAAGCCCTATTCAGTCCTTGAGTCCAGTCCAAACATGGGGAGACTGCTCAGTCTGTACAGCGCCTACCACACAAGTGTGAGGACCCAAGTTCCACCTCCAGAACTCATGTTTTAAAAAGCCCAGCGTGGCGGTGCACACTTGGAATCCCAAGGCTGAGAAGGCTGAGACAGAAAGATGCCTGGGGCTCACTGGACAGCCAAGTAAACTTCCTGGCTAGTTCTAGGACAGTGAAAACCTGTGTATCAAAAAGAAAGGCAGGATACCGGGCATTCTGAGCTCCTTCTCAGACAAATTATTTTATGAACTACATAGTACTGACATTTTCAAGCCCTACCTAAAGATTGGAAATATGTCAATTGAAGGAATATAGCTCATAGAAGTGAAACCAAGCGAAGAAGTAATAACAGATACATAAATCCCAATGCAGTAGCCTAAGCAGCAAAAATAAAACAACATAAACTCCTTCAAACAATAACAATTCCAAAGCATTGGCATCTAGTGAGAGAGAGTTGGCTGAAACCCCAGACAGAGAACTAAAGCTAATAATTATATGTTGAAAGATACAAACACCTGAGTGAATTAAGGAAGGCAATGTTTTATATAAAATAGGAATTCCACAGAGATAGGAAGACTTGAGAGAAAACCATCTGAAATGCTGGAAATAAAAATGGTAAGTCAAATAGAAAGCTCCATGAAAAGTCTCAGCGATAGAGTAGACCAGGAGAGGACAGACTAGCAGAGCTTGAAGACGAGGTAGAGGAGTAGGACAACCCAACAAAGCCGAAGATACAATAACTAGAAGGTACCCATGGAAATGCCAAGATAATAGAACATTCTGAAAACACAGACTTTATGGGTTATAAGCATAGAACAAAAAGGAATCTTGTTCTAAAGGCATAGACTATATTTTCAAAAAAGCCATAACAAAAGATTCCCAGTTAGGAAAAAACATACCAATCCAGACCCAGGATTTAAGACACCAAACAACAAAGTCCAGAAAAGAACCCTTATCCTCAGATTAAAACATCAAATATAGACGATGATATAGAAAGTATATTAGAAGCAGCAAGGGGAAACATCAAGCCACATATAAAGGCAGGCACATCAGAATGCCAAATTATTCCATTGGAGTGATGTATTTCAAGTTCTGATTTCTGCTCTTCCCAGAAAAGTTATTGACCATTGTTGAAGGAAACAGTAGAGTTCTCTATGAAAAGAGACACAGAAGGAATGTATGACCACCAAGGAAGCTCTGTAGAAGTCCTCATCCAGGCTGAAAAGAAAAAAAAAATCCACCCACAGGGCCACAGGAAGGAACAAACCACAGTAGAGCAATACTCAGCCAGAGAGGAAGGTAGAAGGAAACAGAACAGCAACCACTATGAAGACGGCGAATCTCAGGGATCCGTGCACAGCTCTCAGTGATGGCTCTGAATGTCTACGTGTTCTGGTCCCCAAAAGACACAGATGAGCAGAGAAGGGCAAAATGCAGAAACATTTCTGCTACCTCCAGTCAATTCACCTCGCCATGAAAGGCAGAAACTACATTTAGGGAGAAGATTACCAAAATGTTAATACTTTTTTAAGCAAAAGGAAATAGGAATCAATCATGTTTTTGTAATGTTTGATAGGATTGACATCAAACTAAAACCAGTGATAAGAGATAACAGTGGTCAATTAAGAGAGTAATCCGCCAAGAAGACATTGTTATTCTAAACATACATGCTCCAAACAAATGTCATCGCTACCCTCACCTTTTGACTGAGAAGCTTTTCATTTCAGTTGTCAGTAGTTAGCACAAAGACACGCCGAGATGAGGTGTTTACTAGAAGATCAGCTCTAAATGAGACTTTTATATCACCACCACCACTCCTGCTGCCCCGACACACAACATTAAGGCTTAAGCAAAACCAATCAGAATTCTCTTTCACACAACGAACTTAGAGGATAATTAATTAGCCAAGATATACCTATAAGCTAAATACTGATAGCTGGGCAGTCTAGGTAAATATTATTTAATCTGTATAAGTTTTTAAAACTCTGCCTCTGGAGTAGAACCTTTGAGGAGTTAAGGCATCTTACTCTGTTCTAGCTTAATTCCATCCAAAACTCCAGAGCCTCTTGTTTAGAGTCTAAGATTGGCCTCTCGGGCTTGAGAGACGACTCAGTAGTTAAGAGCCCTCCCAGCTCTTGCAAAGGACTTGAATTTGGTTCCCAACACCTACATGGCAGCTTACAACAATCTGTAACTCCAGTTTCAGGGAATCCTATGCCTCCCTCCAGTCTCTGAAGGTGTCATTTATGCCTGTAGAACACAAACATACATACAGGAGGCAAAACACTCATCTGCATAAAACAATGACAAATAATTACTTTTTAAAAGGATGAGTCCTGTTTGAAAAGGACCCTGTTCAACTGCTACTACATATATTCTGTGAAATATTCTTTCCAGGCATTTCTGCAGCCATTTTTCACGGTGAATGCACGCTGGAGAGGGGGAAATAACCTGATCATCTGAAACTCGGTTCAGCTTAGAGTCAATGCCCACTCCAGGTATTCAACACATTCCCATCACCCACCTGATCAGAAGGGCACTCAGTGACCCCAGAGGGGCATGTTGGGTCGACTACTTTATGTTGACTTACCGAGTTTTTATTATCAACAGTCATGCTAAAGAAATGACCAAAATCTACCATTTCTCTCTGATTAGCAAAACATTAAGCATTGTAATAAGGACTAGCGGGACATCTAGTCTGGGCATCCACTGAAACCTGGCACGATTCAAAGCCAGGCCAACAATATGGCTCAGCAGGTAAAGGTGCTTGCTGTCCAGCCTAATGACCTGAGTTCAGTCCTGGGACCCGTACATAGAAAGAGAAAACCAACTTCTACAGCTTGTCCTCTGACTTCCACACATGTCCCATGGCCTGCATAATCACATACATGTGCATGTACCACACACACACACACACACACACACACACACACACACACACACACATGCACACACACACACACAATTGCCTCCTTCCTTATCTGCTCTACTTGGCCAATCCGGATTCTTGGACATTATCCTAAACATAATCAAATAACAACTCCACTTTCGGGTGTTAATAACAAATATGTAGTCTATTTCCTGGAGAAAGTTGGCGCAGAAAATGCATTGCTGTCTCTACCACTTACCAGACTTGGTTTACATGGAAGGAACAAAAATACACATTCTTTACACCCTGTGGATGATGCTAGCTTTGCTGATTTCTATCACAATCTAGGGCTCCTTGATCTTGATCAATTGGACATTTCTTATATCACAAAGGTCTGCAGTGCTTGGCTGAGCTTCATCTGAGAGTCTCCAAACACTAGCTCTTCTTCCTTAAAGCCCTACAAAATCAAACTATCATGAGACTCCACTAGGCATGCTCAGACAATTCAAGTTTATCATTTCTTTCAAGTTTAGCCTGTGTTGCCTCTGCTACCTTCATTCCCATTTAGCATAGAAAGTAATATATTCACTGCTTCTGGGGATCAAGATATGAACATCTTTGGGATGCAAATCTCCTGGGTGCAAGAGAACCTTACAACCTAGAAAACACAACATGATGTTTGAAGATTTCTGTGGCAAATTACAAATGCTTTAAGAAGGTTCTGGAAAATTTGGATTAGAGAAGGAAGATTAGAAGAGGAAGACGAAAGTCTCTGTGATTTTGGAGTAAGGTGCTTTTTTCTCTTTCATGTAACATTCTGAGCTTCTGCTTGGCTTGGAATCCCACTGCAGACAGAGTGCCTGAGCAAAGGCCACTGTGGGTTCACAGAGTAGACCCAGTGTTGTCCTAAATACAGAACTCATGGAGTTGGGCATGCGCAACATATCCAAGGCCCAAGCAGGAGTCGGACTGAAAGGGAGCAATTCTTCAGGCACAATTAAGCTTTCTGAAGCACTTTCTGCGCTGTTGCCTCTCCCTGCCCACAAACACTGCCTTCTGGGGTGTTCCATGCTACCAGTTGGCTCTGCAAGAAATATCTTGGGTCTGGTTCACAGATGGAGTTATATGACATGCTGGCACATACAGGAAGTGGAGTGCTACTATATGGCGGTTTTTGAAAGACAGTGGGGGCGTGAAATGTTCCTAAATGGAAAGAGCTTCAGAAAGTATATATGAATGTCCATTGACTAGACAGAGAGAAAGGTCTGCTGTGAGGAGCGCGACTGAGTCCTGGACCAGTGATTCCCTATTGGCTGAACTGGCAGTCGGAGGTTTTGAACACATGAACTAACCTGACTGGTGATAACCAGGTGACAGGAAGAGAAGTGTGGTTCAGAATAGGCATAAGACAAAAATGAAACGTGTTCTCCCATTCACTCTACCAAAGGGGCCTTCCCACAGAGTTGCCTCTTCCTGAGCAGAAAGAAAGACACTGCTGTATGAATTCTGTGACCCCACAAGATGTACTCTCTCCCCAGAGATGGCACATGGAAGAAAGATGACCACCCAAGTGCAGCTTGTGAATAAACGAGTGTAACCAGGTGTTTACAGGAACATGGGCAACTGCGAGCAGCTACACCACTGAAGAAAATGTCTTGGAGAGACATACCTCATGAGACTCTTCCCTCTCCCTTCTTCCCTTTCTCCTCCCACTCCCCTCTCCCAGGTGCCCATTTTAAGATGAAAATAAAGATTGGCCCAATCTTGCACAGGTCCCCTGTGGGCAATCACAGCTCCTGGTAGTTCAACGTTGCACATTGGATATAATAAAAACATGCTGTAATACCAGCCAGTCTTTTCTTATACATTGCAGGGTTTGTTTGACATATAAACTGGGCATTATAACAAGAAAAGCAAAGTAAAAACCATAGACCTCCTTCTCTGAGGCTAACCAAGTCATCACTACTAAACACCCCACTTACTAACACCAGAGGGCAATGTGGATCCCTCAGCATGGAGTCAGCTTTACACAAGGTGGCAGACATGGGACAATGGAATCTCTCCAACATGCTTTATTTACCATAGGCCTAGCCTGGAGTACACTGTACAGCAGAAACCAGAAAGACTCTGCCTCCCCAAGGAGGGAGGCAAGAACCAAATCCATCACATGAGTAGTAGTATGCACACACCTGCCCACATGTACTTAACACACATAAACAAACAAATAAACAAACAAAAAATAAATAAATAAATGTTTAAAGCTTGCTATAAAATGGATGTGTGCTTATATAAAGAACTCAAGAAACTAGACCATAAAAGGCTAATCAACCCAATTATAAAATGGGGCACTGAGCTGAACAGAGAATTCTCAACAGAAGAACTTCAAATGGCCAAAAGACACTTAAGGTCATGCTCAACTTCCTTAGCTATCAGGGAAATGCAAATCAAGACAACTTTAAGATACCATCTCACACCTGTCAGAATGGCTAAAATGAAAAACACCAATGATAGCCTTTGCTGGAGAGGGTGTGGAGAAAGGGGTACACTCATCCATTGCTGGTGGGAATGCAAACTCGTGCAACCACTTTGGAAAGCAGTGTGGCGGTTCCTCAGGAAATTCGGTATCAACCTACCCCTGGACCCAGCAATACCACTCTTGGGAATATACCCAAGAGAGGCCCTATCATACAACAAAAGTATATGCTCAACTATGTTCATAGTAGCATTGTTTGTAATAGCCAGAACCTGGAAACAACCTAGATGCCCTTCAATGGAAGAATGGATGAAGAAAGTATGGAATATATACATATTAGAGTACTACTCAGCAGTAAAAAACAAGGACTTCTTGAAGTTTGCATACAAATGGATGGAAATAGAAAACACTATCCTGAGTGAGGTAAGCCAGACCCAAAAAGAGGAACATGGGATGTACTCACTCATATTTGGTTTCTAGCCATAAATAAAGGACAGTGAGCTTATAATTCGCGGTCCTAGAGAAGCTAAATTAGAAGGTGAATCCAAAGACAAACATATAGGCATCCTCCTGAATATTAACCTTCATCAGGCGATGATAGGAGACAGAGACCCACATTGGAGCACCGGACAGAAATCTCAAGGTCCAAATCAGGAGCAGAAGGAGGGGGAGCACAAGCAAGGAACTCAGGACCGCGAGGGGTACACCCACACACTGAGACAATGGGGATGATCTTTCGGGAATTCACCAAGACCAGCTAGCCTGGGTCTGAAAAAGCATGGGATAAAACCGGATTTACATAGCGGACAATGAGGACTACTGAGAACTCAGGAACAATGGCAATGGGTTTTTGATCCTACTGCACATACTGGCTTTGGGGGAGCCTAGGCAGTTTGGATGCTCAACTTACTAAACCTGGATGGAGGTGGGCGGTCCTTGGACTTCCCACAGGTCAGGGAACCCTGATTGCTCTTCAAGCTGATGAGGGAGAGGGACTTGATAGGGGGAGGGGGAGGAAAATGGGAGGCGGTGGTGGGGAGGAGGCAGAAATCCTTAATAAATAAATAAATTCACTGTAGAAGCTTTAAAAAAAATGGGTGTGTGCTGGTTAGGTTGTGTTTGTTTGTTTGTTTGTTTTCAACTTGATATAAACCGGGTTATCTGGGAAGAGGGAACATCCACTGAGAAACTGCCTTCATTAGCTTGGCTTGTAGGCAAGCTAGTTGATGACTGATAGCAGAGAGACCAACCCGCTCCCGGCAGTGACTGGGCAGAGAGGCCTGAGCACCATAATATTGCAAACTGAGTAAGCCATAGAAACCAAGCGAGCAAGTAGCATTTCCCATGGCCTCTGTGTCAATTCCTGCTTCCAGATTCCCGCCTTGAGTCCTGCCTTGGCTCCATAATGGACTGTGAGCTATAAGAAGAAATAAGCCCTTTCTTTCATAAGCTTCTTTCTTTTGTGGTGTTCATCACAGCAGTAAAAAGCAAACTAGAATAAAAGGAGCGAGAGCGTTTTGCTTACTCTGCCATGTGAAGCTAAGGAAGTTACCATCTGTGAGCCATGAACGGCCTCACCATTTACTATCCTATTCCTGACACCGTGACCTTGGCCTCCTCCACCTCCAGGACTATATCGTAAATTTCTACATATAAGTTACCCTATCAATTATTTTATTATTAGTGTGCTTTATAGAGTCGTATGGATATTGGTTCGCTGTTCGCTTAAGTCATTTTTATAACTAAAATATTAAATGGTGTCATAAGGCAAGGTACGTGCCTAAAATTAGCTTATAGCTAGTTGCCTTTCCCTCAGATACACACAGTCTTTGTTTAACCTGTAAGATAGTTTTTCAATAAAACATGAGGATTGTAAAACCAAACACATTGAAAATCATTTCAAACTCTGGAATCTTACAAGCTGGACAACTTACATGATGAAATTCTGTCTCCACGGAACTTAAATGTGGATAAATCTGCATTGAGTGGCATTTCTGCGGGAAGAAAGAAACAGAACAAAACCATCATGTTAGCACAACCAGTATAATTCCAGTAGCCATCATAGGCATTAGTCAAGCCTCATCCTCCATCCACCGTCCTCTCAAGAGCCAGCACAGGGTGGTTTTCCTTGCGTCTTTGTGATGACCGTTTTTGAGGAAGAAAATGATATCAAAATAGGGTGCCAGAGAGATGGCTCCAGAGGGGCAAATGCTGGGTGAACAAATCTGATGATTTGAGGTTGATATTCAGAAACCGCACAAAGAAATGGATACAGCAACATGCACATTGGGAGATCACAGTCCAGCAAAGCCTGAGGTCCAGGCAGCCTCATATATGCTGCTCAGCAGAAACAAGAGAGGCCCTCATCTTGGTGGAAGGAGCGGACCAACTCCCAAGAACCTATAGTTACACACAACATATAAAAATATTTTTTAAATATTTCAAAAAAATATGTTAAACTCTTCAAAAAATATCACAGTAGTTTTCATTATATTTTCACGAAAATTGTCCAAATTATTTTTGGAATCAAAGCTATGAAAATAAATAGATCGATAGCATAAAAAGATACATGTGGAAAACATGCTTCCCTGTCTCTCTAGAGAAGCAAGCAGAAAAGAAACGGGAGAAAAAGTGTGCGGGTCTCCATTTTGGTGTTGACCAAAACGTCAACATTTGAGGTACTACTGTACATCTTCCTGCAGTCCCTAGATTATGAAGAGCAACCCTGGGTCAGAAGGCCTGGCCAGTTCTCATTCTCAGTCTCTTTCAGGTCTCTCTGCTAGTTTAGCCAGTCTTAATAATACAAGAATTGCTGCGCACGGTGGCATACACCTTTAATACAAATCCTCAGGAGGTAGAAGCAGGTGGATCTCTGGGGCTTCAAGGCTAGCCTGGTGTACAGAATGAGTTCTAGGACAGCCAGGACCACACAGTTGAGACCCTGCCTCAAAAGAAAAAAGAAAGAAAGTGAGAAGAAGAGAGGGAAGGAAGAAAGGAAGGAGAGAAAAAAAGAATTCTCTGGTCGTGCTAGAAGAGTAATTTTTCCTTCAAAACTAACACCATTAATTTTTCAGTAGCCATTATTGTTCTGATGATCCATTTCTTACTGTTCAATGCTCTGGACATGATATTCCTGTTGGCTATGATCACATTGTAAGAAGCACTGGACTTGGTTAAATGGCCAGAACAAAACACCATTTCTCACTGTCCTGCTATCCCCTTGGTTCCATTTTACTTTCCCCAACACGTGATAGTCATGACTGAGAAAAGTACACAAATAATCCTGTTCCCTAACCACAACACAAATGGTCAACAAATGGTTTTTTTTGGGGTGTGTGTGTGTGTGTGTGTGTGTGTGTATTCATGTGTGTCTAGAGGCACATGTGAGCACATGAAAGCCAGAAGGCAATCTCAGGTGTCATTCCTCATGCACCATCTCCTCCTGTTTTGAAATGGGGTTTCTCACTGGCGTAGCTCACTGGGTCAGACTAGACTGGCTATTGAGCAGTGTCACACTCCTGTCTCCACCTGTCTAGTACGGGGCTGACAGATGCACAGTGTCACACCCAGACCGACAAATGCATAGCATCACTCCCAGGCTGACAAATGCATAGCGTCACACCCAGGCTGACAAATGCACAGCATCACACACAGGTTGACAAAGCACAGAATCACACCCATCTCTCTATGTGCTTCATGGGACCCAACCAGTGTCCTCATACAGGCATAGCAAGCATCTTACTGGCTGAGTCAGAGCCCCAGTCCCCAAACGTTGAACTTTATGCTTATAATTCCCTCTCTACAAGGTGAAATCAGACATTAAAATGTTCAATCAAAATATAATGAGTAATAGACTCCTCCTATGTGTAAGTTGAAAATTAAACACTTTAGGAAAGCAAAGAATTTAGAGCTTAAGAAAAACAAAAACAGAAAAAAGGACTAGAATTGCTGGGAGACATGGTAGCTTGGTCACAGATGTTCTACCTGGATTCCTTCTAAAAAGCTTACTGAAACACAGAGAAATGCATCCCTTATTGAACTTGAAACATCCCTAAATTAGCGCTGTCATAAAGGAAGAGCTCAGCCACAGAGGAAGCACTTCACAGCTCTCCATCCTGAGACAGCATCCGTACTTCGCCCTCTTCTCTCGTTAGGAACCATACTAGCAGCATCCTCCCACGAGCATCCTTAATTTGAACGCTCAAGCTCTGAGATAACAAGGAGGCACGGGACAAACGCGGACCGAATCTCTCAAAGCTCTCAAACCCTCCTACAGAGCCTCTGCAAATGTGAAACAGAAAATAAAACCCTTTAAAGAAAAGAATAGGAGGCCAGTTCAGAACTCTCCTCCCAGAGAATGTTGCAATCCGGAATATAAGGGCTTCAGATTTTTCTATCAGCGATGGTTCCTCTGATCCCGCTCACTTTGTCCCGGAAGCTGCAGCCGCTGTGGTCTGTTTCCCGACTGTTTCACACCATACACCTGTAAATGCTCTCAGAAGCTGGAACTGGGCAGCGCTCTCTTAGTCACATGATCTTTATATATTTTTCCTTTTTTTTTTTTTTGAGAGTTTCATACAAGTATATAATGATCAAATCTGCCCCAGTTTTCTCCGCTACCATTCCTCCCTTGGACCCTTCCCCACCTTTTGTCCCTCCCAACTTAACATACTCTGCTTTATTAAAACACACGGAATCCATTTAGCTCTAGCTGTGAGAGCATGGGAACAGAGCTCCTCATCAGGGCATCTACAGCCTCTCCTATCCTTCCTCCCCCAGCATCCATCAAGGGCCCAGAGCTCCTCAGCTAGAAATGGGGCGGTGTAGCTTCCTAACCACCTCCCCCATCCATGCTGAGATTTTGTCTGCCTTGGTCCTGTACAGGTCTTGTGTGAGCAAGCACAGCCGCTGTGAGTCCATACCTGCAACTACTCTGTTGTGTCTGGAACACACTGAACCCTTGTAGCCATCGTTTCAAGGAAGGGGACACAAAAATTTTGTCAGGGCATGAAAGACTCAGAAACTGTTAGTCATAAATCTACGTGGTAATAGAAACTGTAAAGGCTGATGTTTATTTGATGTAACAAAGTAGAAGCACTAAGAATTAATAATATCTTGTTTCTGTACAGTTTTATTTGTTTCACTTAAAAGTATCAGAGTGTTTAAATGGCCCTTGTCTCCCTTCGTGACATAACTTAATATACGAGCAGACATCTTCTCTGTTCTTTGGTCACTTGTGCTCTTTCTTTCTAATGTATAACTTAATATTTTTATATTTTAAGTTTCATACATTTATACAATATACATGGATCATATCTATTCACTACTACCTCTTTCAACTTCCCTAGTGCCTGCACCCTAGCTCCCTTCCAACTTCATGCCCTCTTTTTATTTCTTTATTTTTTAAGGTTTTTAATTTATCTTGATTTTGCGAGTATGGCGTTCTGCCCACATGTGTGTATTAAAAAAGCATCACATCCCATGGACCTGGAGTTACGGTCAGTTGTGAGTCCCCGTATGGTTGTGGGAGCTGAACCTGGGTCTTCTGCTGAGCTGTCTCTACAGAGCCTGGTTTTGTTGTTATGACCCCAAGTCCAATTAATGCTGCCCAAGTGCAGATGGACATGACCCTCGATCACTCGCTTCTGCACTTTCGTGTGGCAGAAATGTGAAATGGTTTTTCTTCAGTATCACCTTCTCCAGGACATTGTATCCATCCTTGACATGTCAGGAAACTGGGCTAATATAAATTCCTCAGTCAGTGTCTCTAGAATAACTGGTAAGTCCATTTGGATCTACACTGCCACATACGGGCAATCCTTCTGATAGTCCGTGTATGTGTGACCTACACATGCTGACTCGGATACTGTCACTATCGGGTTTTCCTGGCTATGCTTTCACTTTCGTTAGCTGAGCCTCTCTCAACTACTCATTCCGGTATAAGACGTCCCATGGGCTTATCAGGGAAAGGCAGGGAACCTGCACAACTATGTGCTTTAAAAGAAAGAAGAGGAGGAAAGGAAGGTTTCCATGATCGTGGCCAGCGCATGTGGACAGTCATCTTTTGATGAACTCCAATTTCAAGTGATCAGTCACCTAATCCCAGGATCACACTTGACTTTGCCTGTCACAGAAGCAATGCCATGGAACGGCCCTTCACGGCCATGATTGTTCCATCTGGATAATTCATATTCTATCAAAGCCCTACCAGAAGAGTTTGGTGACAACTTTAAAAAAGTATTAATCTTCAAATTTAGTAACCCCAGAATAGTCTATAGTTAGCACAAATTAGACTCAATGGGTTTGGGTTTTGTTTGTTTGTTTGCTTGTTTGTTGTAAAATAAGGACACGAAGTTGGGTGTGTAGGGAGAGGGTGGGGCTGAGGAGAGTTTGGTAAGGAATGAATATGAAAAACACTCATTGTGGGGAATTCTCAGAGAACTAATGAGAAGCAAGGGGAAAAAACTCAAACTAGAAAATAGGTATAGGGCAAAAATAATTTTTAAGCATAAATATAAGTTTTATCAGCAGCAAGCTTTTCAAAATACCCAACCTATCATTCAAGCCAATGTAGTAAATGAAATAAAAATGAATCACAGCTATTGTCTAATAAATAATACTAATACACATCGCTTCTGGTTGTTAAACATGTTCAGAAAGGGTCCTTCTTGCTCATTGCCCATGAGGGTACAATCTGTAATAGTTTATTAAAAACAATTGGGCTCCCTTCTACAGAGTTCCAGGACAGCTAGGGCTGCTACACAGAGAAATCCTGTCTCGAAAAACAAAACAAAACAGCAGTTGGACATCTCTAAAGGCCTTAAATATGAGAGGCCCTGGAAAGACACTGCATCAGTTAAGAGGATTTGCTGCCCTTGCAGAGGACCTGTTTTTGTTTTTTTTTTTTTCCCAGTATCCACATCTGGAGGCTCGCAATCCTCTGCATCCACATCTGGAGGCTCACAGCATTCTCTGTAACTCCACTTTAAGGGAAAAAGTTCCAACACCTTTTACTGAATGTACATGGTACACATGCAGATAATACAGTGCGCACACACACACACACACACACACTGAACATCTACCCAATTGCTAACCCAAGAAAGGTAACAGTCAAGAATTGTCTATCAGCTCTCTCATTAGACACCAAGTCTGAATCATTCATCCCCAAAACTTCTTTCTTTAAATTTATTTATTTTTTGAGACAGGTTTTCTCTTGAAGCTTTGGAGCCTGTCCTGGCACTAGCTCTTGTAGACCAGGCTGGCCTCGAACTCACAGAGATCCACCTGCCTCTGCCTCCCGAGTGCTGGGATTAAAGGCGTGCACCACCACCACCCGGCCTCCAGAACAACTTTTTGAAACATTCACTTTGCTTCACTCTAACTCTTTTACCCCCAACCACTGTCCTGTTGTCCCTGTACTCCACAATAACTTCCCTAACCTGCTCCAATCTACCCAAAGGCCATGGCAGCCTTGATAACAAAGCCCTGAGACCTTACCAGCAAAGAGGAGTTGGAGGAGGTGAAAGCAAAGTTAGATCTAGAGCAGTGCTTCTCAGCCTTTAGTGTTGCAACCCTTTGGTACAGCTCCTCATGTTGTGGTGATCCTCCAGCTCCTCGTGTTTGTAAAATTGTATATACATAATATAAATTTTATATATTATAAATTATTAAAATTATATATATTTCTCCCTTCAACTATAAACTTATTTTTGTTGTTACTTTATAACTGTGCTTTTCCCTACTGTTATGAGTTGTAATGTAAATGTCTGTGCTTGCCGATGGATTCAAGCAACTCTTGTAAAAAGGTCATTCAACTCCAAAGGGGTCTGCAACCCACAGGTTGAGAACCCTGGTATAGCCTGGTGGTAGTGGTGGCAGCACACACCTTTAACCCCAGCACTCAGAGGCAGAAGCAGGAAGATTTCTGTGAGTTTGAGGCCAGCCTGTTGTACATAGGACAGCCAAGTCTACACAGAGAAACCTTGTCTTGAAGAAGGAGATTAAGGAGGAGGAGAACTGCTTGTCTAGAGTGTTGGCCCCTCTACCCTTCTAGAAGGAAGATCAGAGAGAGGGGAGAGTGTCACAGGCTGGAACACCTGGGTGCCCAGCCTTGCCAGGATCCAGGTTAGAAGAAAACACATCCACCCCATCATCACAGAGTGTACAGACTGACTTGTGCCTCAGTAACTCAAACCCATTCGTAAGCCATTGTCCTCCTTCACAGTGCCCTGCTTAAACAATGATAGCAATTTGCAGCTCCTACCTACAATATTCGCTTTGTAAAGGATCTTTCCCAAGTCTGCCAACTTCCTTTTGTACAGGACAGCCAGAGTCTTAGTCGACTGTGCTTCTAGACCATGCTGCGCTCTAAGTCCCCAGTAAGCATTGTCTCTGCAGGGGATATGCCTACTCTACCCCCATTAACAGTAATGGTGTGAATGACCATAAGCCATTCATTTTGATGAGATCAGGTCTGCACCACCTCAAAGAATCAACGGAAGCCACAGGAGACGCCGACAGCTCCCCCACTTTGCTTGTTTTAATGAATAAAACTGTGAAAGCAGTCACAGGCCACCTGACAGCCAGACACCACAGGCCTAAGGAAAAGTTCACCCTGTCAACAGCTACATGAGAAAAGTGCCAAGGAATTAGAGCATTAGCTCAGCTAGACTCTAAGAACCAAAAGTTGTGGGTAAAAAGTGCTGAACGCACCAGGCAGAAATTACCCTCAAGTCCCAAAAAGACTTTTTTTTTTTGGGGGGGGGGAGGCGGTGGGGTGGCAGGGCAGGTGAGCAATTTTATTTCTTAAGAATTTTGCAATATCGAACAAATTATTGTTTTCAGGAGTCTGCAGTTACCCTGAAAAGTATAATAGGACCCCAGGTCTCACGTAAACACCTTGCGGACAACGCCTCTCAAAATGAAAGAGGCAGTGAAGACGTTCAAGGAGCTCTCATAACTCACGAGCACATTTCTCGCTTCACTCCTCATTAATATTCAGTCTGGTTCTATCTTCTTTAGGTATCCGGGAGCATCTAGCACTTAATTTGGGGTGTCTGCATAAACTGCCCCGACAAAAGGTGAGATTCATGGCTTTCTTCCCACGGTGGGGCGGGGGGCAGGAGGGGAGGCCATGAATTCTGCCTTTCTGACTTGCAAATGCCTCGTAAAGGGGAACAATCATAACTCACGGCCCTGTACATACAAAACGCCCCCAACGTGTTCCAGCTTGGCAGTGTAAGCAGTGAATTTTCGGCTAAATACAGCAAATCCAGTCGCTATATTTATAAAACAAAATGCATTTCTATTCTGAATGTGGAATGCAATCTCTGGGTGCAGCAACTTCCAAATTGGCATTTAAAAAAGTATGCGGGCTGGGAGACTGCTTGGTGGTTAGCTGGGAAAATACAGTACCTTGGTGGCTCTATGGAAAGCTATCTGGTAGAGTCACCTGCTGCGGGGTCTCAGAGGCTAAGTTTGATCCCTGGGACCCCCACGATAGTCAAAGAGAATTGACTCCCACAGTTGTCCTTACACAGATACACACACACACTGGACAGATGTAAAACCAAAAGACAATAAAAAAGTGTCTGGTAGGAAAAATAAGAGACCACACCAAATATACTATATTATTATTAATTATTATACATTCTTAATACTATGGAACATAAACTCGGTCTTACCTTTAAAAGAGCAGCTTATCACCCCAAATCATTTTTTTTTTTAAAAAATGACGATTCTATCACTCTAAGAAAAATAAAGAGAAAGAAAGAAAAGAAGGTCCAGGGGAGAGAAAAGTCACCTTGGCTTCAAAGAATTTAGCTTCAGCTAGTGCAAACAATGGCCCCTCCCTGAGGACTTCCTCCTCAAAGGCTCCTGCCAGTCTGCACCCAGAGTACCTCAGAAGGAAGGTGCTGCCTCACCCCCAGAGTGGTTACATTTGGCAGGCACTATGCTGGTTAGTTGTTCTTTAACTTGATGTAAACCACTCTCCTGGGAAGAGGAACCCTCCACTGAAGAGTGACCCATATCAGACTGGCCTATGGCCATTGATTAATGACTGATGTGGATTGCCACTCCTAGACAGGAATCCTGGCTAGGATCAGCAAACTGAGAAAATCAAAAGAGCAAGCCATGAAGCAGCATTCCTTGGGATCCTCTACCTCGGTTCCTGCCTCCAGGGTCCTACCTTGAGATCCTACTCTGACTATATATAAATACACAGATATGTATATATAATAAATGCATTTATTTCATACAAGATGGAATAGATAAATCCTTTTCTCTCCCATATTGCTTCCCTCTCCAGGGTTTCATCATTTAAAACAAACAAACAAACAAAAAAAAACAGAATCAACTGGAATAAACAGCAGGAAACATCATGGGTCACCTGTGCCAATCATCCCACTCTCTTGTGTTCTGAGGAGTTTTTTAATCAAGGCAGAGTTACCATTAAGTAGACCATAAAACACTGTGAAATGTTTAGTCTGGAACCCAAAACAGGACAGTATATCAAATCATCATGCTTTGGCCTGAAAAATAAGAGAGGTGCTTACTTTAGAGTTTTTCAAAGGAGAATAACTTAGTGTAGTAGGAGTCTGCTTGTTTGTTTCCCAGCCGCCTAGACTCCAGGAATAAACACACAGAAACTGTATTAATTAAATTACTGCTTGGCCTATTAGCTCTAACTTCTTATTGGCTAGCTTTTACATCTTAATTTAACCCATTTCCATTATTTTATATTTTACCACAAGGCTCGTGGCCTACGGGAAAGGTTCCACTCACAGCTCCATGGTTTCTACCTGACTCTGCCTCCTTTCTTCCAGCATTCTGTTTAGTTTTCCCTGCCTAGCTCTCCTCCACTCTATCACAGGCCTAAGATAGTTTTTATTAACCAATGGTATTCACAGCATACACAGGGGAATCCTACATCACCTTAGTAAGCAATTCAACTCCGAAATCTCAAAAAACTTGCCTTTTCATCATCATAAACCAGATTCTGTGTCCCCATCCACTGCCTCTATAATCTAAGCAGGAGGACACTAGAATGGGAGGAGGTGGTGTTGGGAACAAGAAATGCCCAGGTATCGGTAAGCAAAGCATGCTAGTTTAGAACCTCACAGCATACACACAAATGAACCCACAATGGGTGAAAGACTGTCCTACTCAGCGTTGACTATCAATTGGCACAGGCAGGAATCATCCTAAAAGAGACTCTTGACTGAATAACTGTCTTTATCAGGTTGGTGAGTGTTCATGTTTGTGAGGCACAATTCCCTGAGCTCGCGGTCCTGGGCATCATAAAGAGCTAGCTAAGCCTAAGCCTGTTGATGGCTCACAAGCAAAGTTCCTCCCTGGTTTCTGCTTCAAGTTTCTGGCTGGATTCTGATCTAATAATGTAAGCCAAATAAACCCTTTCTTGTTGGGCAGAGTGTTTTAGCATAGCCACAAAGAGGAAAGCAGAGCAAAGACCTAAATGTGAGAGATAAAACTGTAACACTCTCAGCAAACACAAGTATAAATCTTTGTGACCTTGGATTAGGCCATAGTTTTTAAGATATGATACTTGAACCACAAGCAACCAAAGAAAATTAAATTGAATTTTATTAAAGTTGTGTGCTTCCAAGGACATGACCGAGCAAGTGAGAAAATCCACAGAGCAGGAGAAAACACATAAATCTTGTCTTGTAAAGGCCTAGTTTCTAGAATAAGCAATGTTAGAAACATTATAACTCAACAATATAAATAAAATAACAAAAAATGGCAAAGTATCTAGATATATATTTCTCCAAACAAGATATATAAATGGTTGATGGAAGTCTAGAGAGATTCAGTGTACTGCATGCCCTTCTCCTGTAGAGGATCAGTTCCTAGCACCCATGTTGGACAGCTAAAAACTGCCTTTAACGCCGGGCGGTGGTGGCGCACGCCTGTAATCCCAGCACTCGGGAGGCAGAGGCAGGCGGATCTCTGTGAGTTCGAG
>NW_004949098.1:1964076-1996956 GCF_000317375.1 Microtus ochrogaster | reverse complement strand
GGATGTCCTTAGCAAATCTCTCCCACAAGGTTCAGGGAGAGAGACTCGGGAGCACCCAGTGCTCCGTGGGATGTCCTTAGCAAATCTCTCCCACACGGCTCAGGGAGCACTACAGAAAAGGGTGCAGAAAGTCTTTAAGAACTAGAGGGTGTGGATATCACCAAAACTGTGCCATCCAGACCCGAGTGATGTGCAGAGGAACTTGCAGAGACTGTGGCAGCCTGCAGAAGACCTGAGCTTCAACCAGAAAAGATCCCACACGGAGAAGGGGAGGTGAACACAAATTCCTGTCTCTACCAGTAAGCTGTTTACATTTGATACACATTCCAGATCAGGCCCCATGCCCTGGAGTAGTTGGCCAACAGGAAACAGACTCCACCATGGGTTTGTAGGGTTTTTTTTTTCCCAAGAATGGGTGTTAGAATTTTTTCTTTCTTTTCTTTCTTCCTTTCTTTTCTTCCTTCCTTTCTTTTCTTTCTTTCTTTCTTTCTTGTTGTTGTTTCACTGTATTGTTTAGTTTCGGGATTTTTGTTGTTGTTTTCCTGGTTTGGTATTTTGTTGTTGTTTGGTTTAGTTTGTTTTTTTAAGAGAAAAAGAACATGAAATGGGGTGGGTATGGAGGTGGGGAGAATCCGGGAGGAGCTGGAGGCAGAGAAAGAAAATGAAAGATATATATTATATATGTATATGTGTTAAAAAATAATTTAAAAAAACCACAATGAGCTACAACTTCACACTGACAGAACACACATGAGGTAAGAAAGATATGGACTGGAAACATGTCTCGTGCTATACAAGCTTAAGGACCTTAGTTCAGGTCCCCACCGCCAACATAAAGGTACCTGTGATCTCAAAGCTGGGAAGCAGAGATGGGAGCATCCCAAAGGCTCTCTAATCAGACACATTAACTGAACAGATGAACTCCAGGTTCAGTGAGAGACTTAACTCGAAAACTAAGGTGTTGAAAAATGTAAGACGTGATGTTTGCTGGCTTCTGCCCCCACACAAGCGTGTGCATGGACACACAGGAACACACACACACATACACACACACACACCACTAAAGAAAAGGTCTACAGAGTAAGAGTGCCAGCAAGGGTGTAGTGACCTCAGAAGCCATGAGCATGGCTTTAAAGTGTGAAATAGTTCCACTGCTTTGGAAAGCACCTTAGCAATTGCTCCAAAAGTTGGGTTTGTTTAACACTTGTTCCTAAAACTCTAGCTCAGGTGTGTGCACAACAGGATTGGGTAAAAGGTTCAGGTTAGCCTCTTCTGTGAATGTCCTAGCAACATTGTTCATAATAGGACATGAAGTATAACTAATTCAAATGTCTCTCAGCTTACCAATGAATAAAAACATAGACAGTCAAGAGGTGGAGCCTGGTGGGAGAAAGCAACCAGGGATGTGTGCTTGCTTGGGATATTAGGACCCCAGCCTTTTCTGCTTTCTCTTTACTCCCCAACCACCAATGTAGGTCTAGGGATTGAACTCAGCCCTCATGATTGTGCAGCAAATACTTTACCAGCCAAGCTATCTCCTCAGCCTATGGTTAATGTTTTTATTGCAGCTAGAGAATATCAGTCTAGGTGCAATCCAGGACACCAAACACAAATGTTACTAATTCTATAATCTTTCCATGATTGCAATCACATCTGACTTGACAACAGGGCTACATTCCAAACGCCTTCCAGCAGCCGCAGCTCTAAATTCCACTCCGAAGGTTGAAGCGCACTGCCTCACGATGTGTGTTAGAAGGGTTTCACCGGGTGGCAGAAGGCGCTGAGCTTCTGTTTCAGGCAGGTGACGTGAGCAGAGATTTTTATCAGCCCCCAAGGGGTCCTCCTAAAACCACTCAGGCTTCTGGTACTGGGAGAAGCACCGTGGTTGTCACACTTGACACTTTGCTGAAGAACAGTCTCATAAAAGAACATGGAATACAAACTCACACCACACACACACATATGTATTTGACAGTGTTTCTGTTTTTGTTTTTTTTAAGACAATAAAAATACATGGCAGTTGGACTCGCCCAAGCATAAATTATCTAGCATGGCAAGTCAGCCAGCAAGCACAACAATAAGACAAGGGAAGTCTGGGGACAAGTAAACATCTGTCAAGGGCTGCCTTTCTCAGACACAATGCAGGGGCAGGGAGTGGCTGAGCTTTGTACAAGGGCATCCCAGGAAGCTGTGAGCTCCCCAAGCAAGCTCCCCCAGGAAGCCAAAGAAAGCAGTGATTGTTCCTGGATGAAAGGAATGAGTCCTAACGTCTGAGCCACAGTCAGTTTAGCGAGCCAGGTGTCCTGCTTTGTCCCTGCCCCTCTACAGCCCACCCTCCACCAGGAACAGGATGGTGCTGTCCACGTCTGTACCAGTCATTCAGTGCTGCAGTGGATTCCCATCCAAACAGCACAAAACCCAAAATCAATACTGTGATCAGTAGACTCCAGCTTAACCAGGCTCCTGGCCCCTCAGCCCTTGCTACATTTATCTCTCTCCTCCAATATCACCTCCCCAAGGAAGCGAGCTACCCAGTATCTGATATGCCTATATGTCAGTTTTCTTTCTTTCCTTTTTTTCTGTCTTTTTTTTTTTTATTTCCTGGAGCTGAGAGCCGAACCCAGCGTTGGCGCTTGCTAAGCAAGCGCTCTACCACTGAGCCAAATTCCCAACCCCTCATAGCCGTGAACTTTACATTCCATGAGGACAAACACCTTGACTTTTGGATTTCTAGTACCACGGGCTGGGCTTTCTCAAGACAGACCCAAGCTGAAGTGGAAGTCACTTTACAGCCAAGGATGGCCTTCAACTCTAGATGCTCCTGCCTTCATCCTGTCGGCTAGAGCCACTGGCATGCCACTCAGTCTGTGTGGTACTGCAAAGCAAACCCAAGATGTTATACATGGTAGGCAAGAGCAGAACAAAGTGAGTTACACACTAAGTTCAGCCTTTCGCATTTGAAATAAATGAACAGTTGCATGATTAAACTCAGTGAGTTTACAGCCAAGCAGCTGTAGTCAACAGTTAATCTATGATAAAACACGTTTGAGTCAGCAATCTCCCCCAGAGGACATGTACTTGAATACTAGGTCCCCAGTGGGTGGCACTGTTTGAGAAGGTTCTAGAATCTTGAAAGGGTGCAGCTTTGTAGAGGAGATCTATCACCACATGGGGGGATGGGGGATCTGCAGGTAGCCTGGTCCCACTTCATGTGCCCTCTGCTTCATGTGTGTGAAATGTGGTCTCCCTGCTTTCTGACTGCCAGGCCTGCCCGTCCCCCTGCTGCTATGCCTTCTACTCTATGGTTGTCTCTGCCCCTCTGGAACTGTCAACTGAAACAGACTTTTTCTTCCTTAGCTGTTTTTCTCGGAGAGTTTTATCATGTAACAGAAAAGTAACACACAGCCTTCCTCAAGCTGTTGCAGTGCGCCTCTGCTCACCAGAGGAAGATCAGCTTCCTCAGCTCCCCACCTCACATTCGAAAGACTCCCAGCAGCCGAGGCCACTGCTCCTGCTGTGAGTGCCTGGAGGAAGCGAATTACAGAGAAATAATTTGGAGAATTCATACGCTGCATAATTGACTAAGTCATTGCCAAGGAGCAACACTGAAAGAGAATTAACTCAAATGAAGCCCACAATTCGGGTCCTGGTAGCTCTGCTGAGGGAACGTCCTGTTCCTTTCAGACCTACCCTCTGGTCCCTGGAGTTCCCAGAATGTGACAATGTGACATTTGGTATCCTTTCCCATAGTGTCTCAAGCTTTCTACCTGGAATCACCTGTTTCCCCATCCCTGCTAAGACTGACGTTTCTTATGCAAGAATCCCTGGGGAACCTAGGGAATTAATGTAGTCTGTCTCCATGGAGAATATCTCCGGTGTCAGGTAGGTGTGGGTGGTACTGTTGTCACATACAATATATTATTTGGGACCCAGCAGAGAAGCAAAAAGAAAAAAAAGCTATTGGAGATAAGGTTATTGAATGGAGCCTACAGTAAGTGTGGGAATTTGTGTGTCACAGGTGAGCTACAGGTGTCACAGCAAGCCAATGCCATGACGATACAGATTCATGTAGGAGAGGTGAAGAGAAATGACTCTGTGGCATGAGAAGCAGTTGGGACCTTGTTCTGAGGATGGGGGAACTTGGGAGAGTTATAAACTCCTGAGACAGGAATTGATCTGAAAGGAACTGTCCATCTTTCCTATGAAGGAAGGACGTAGGCTCCCAATGTGAGACCAGAAAGCATACACGAGATCGTATAGACAACAGCTGGATGCAGAACCAAGAGTATGTCAAAAAGTCTGTCTGAAAACCAGGCAGGGAGAATCCAAAGGTCAACGACATCCTCTGCTACATGCCAAGTTCAATACTATCTCACAAAAGGAAGAGGAGGGAGGGGAGGAAGAAGGAAGGGAGGGAAAAAAGAAGGAAAGAAAGGAAGAAGGGAGAAGAGATGTTTTATGGGTCAATGCTTACATAGTAAACAGATTCTAGAAACTGAAAGAAGGGAATTGAGGATAGAGAGAGGAGTCTAGTCTTAATTCTCTGCTTTTCACACTATTGTAAATTAAGATGCTGTATATAAAGATTAGGCACACATATATCACTCATAAACACACATATATACGCACAAATGCATGCACATACACACATGCACACATACAGTCACATACACAAAACTCAACTTATATACATATACTCACATAATGAATGTTAGATTGAAATATTGAAATCCTTGCATCTATTCCAAATTTGACTTCTCATACAGAATTATGACTTATGAAATCAAAGACACAGTCCAAGTCTTACCTCGTTTTCTAAAAGATGATGTGACCTTGGGGTGATCATGTTAGTTAGATTTTCTATATATATCGAGATATATTTCAGTTAGATAGGCATTCTTCATATCTTTCAAAGACTGCAGAATATGGCATTTTAAATGTTTTAATAACTTAGGGTTTTTCATGACAATGGGACACGTCTGCTCCTGACAGCGCCAATCTACTTAAAGAGGAAGATGGGCATCGAAGAGGATCCTTATGGAGCTTGATAGCCATTTGGGCAAGAAACTGTTCTTGCCTGGACTGTTGCATAAACTGGACACAGAGAACCCACAGAGAGAGGATTGCTGAACTTGCCAAAAGGTGAGATGGTCTTTCGGGGTTCCTGATTCATGAGAGTCTGCGAGACATTCTGCAGGATACAGCAGAAAATGACTGAACTGTCTTTGGAATTTCCTGCTTGATAAAAATGTCTGCTGGATACTATGGGCCTGAAGGCTGAAGATGGATGCCCCAATGGTACAAAAGAACTTTGGGTGACTGTCCAGGCAGCGAGATGTCTCTGTCATTTCTAGAGTTTTCTTATTTCTTGTTTACTTAGGTATTATTATATCCTTCTGGAGTCTTTGATGGAGTTGAAGAATGAATAGATAGTTATAGTTTGCCTTAGTTATGATAAAGGATAAAATAGATATAAATATTGTAACTGTAATTCTTGCTTGATAACTGTTTTGTTATATGTAATTTTACTATGTTAAAGTTAAAGCCTTTCTTTTTTGCTTAAACAGAAAAAGGGGAAATGATGTGGGAGTGATTTCTTATTAATAAAGAAACTGCCTAGGCCCCTTGATAGGCCAACCCTTATGTGGGTGGAGTAAACAGAATAGAAGGCTGGGAGAAAGAAGCTGAGTGAGTGAGTCGCCATGATTGTCGCACTCCAGACAGACGCAGGTTAAGATCTTTCCTGGTAAGCCAGCTCGTGGGCTACAAAGATTAATAGAAATGGGTTAGATTAATATGTAAGCGCTAGCCAATAAGAGGCTGGAACTAATGGGGCCAGGCAATGATTAAAAGAATACAGTTTCCGTGTAATTATTTCGGGGCATAAGCTAAGCTAGCCGTGTGGGCGGCCGGGTGCCAGGGACACAGCCCCGCCGCTCTTAATTCAACATGATCTTGTCCTTCTGAGACTCAGGGAGTTTATCTGAAGAGATAGAGAGCTGAATTACATCAGGGTACTGAGGCTGCTCTGTACACTATGGTGAAAAAGTATCCAAGGTTGGGTCTAAGATTAGCAAGAAAGGCTTGCACTAAATTGGCAATGTACGCCGTAGGCAGGAGACTAGGAATGTTAATCGCTTGCCATTCTGAACTCCTCAGCTAGAACATCCCCAGATTCAATAAGTTTCATTATCATCCCGCTACACAAGATGACTTCAGTCCAATAAAATATTCTATAGTTGTGCTTACTCCTTATTGAGTCAAAACCCCATTATCTTTTAACTATAGAAATGGTATCTGGTATCACTACTTCTGTGTTTTTTTTTTCAAACACAAGGCTATCCCTCTCTATTTATTTCTCTAATAGAGTTCTATATGAGCCATAGCATGTAGGAATATAGATCACTGATTGTGAAAACCACCTTCATATATTTGGAAATGCATTATTTAGTGGCTACACCAGGATTAAACTGTGCAAAACATTTTTAGCTGGAGAATGACTTGTTTTCTTTTTTAATATAATATTTTTATTAATTCCTTGAGAATTCCATACATATATCGAATGCATATACAATATATTAGGAGCATATTCACCCTTATTCATTTCCTTAGCTCCTCCCAGATCCAACTTCTTCCCACCTTTTTAATAACCTAACAAGTCTGATTTGTGCTGCCCATACATGGATATGGAGCATGGTTGACATAATAGGGGATGCACCATTACACAAAACTGTCTCCCCTTCCTCCAGCAGCCATCAACTGTCGGAGTGCGGGGACTGGGGATCCCCTTCGCCTCCATGCCAGAACATTGACTGGCATGTTTTGTGCAGGCAACCACAGCTGTTCATGTTCATAAGTACAGCGACCCTATCATGTCCAGTGGACGCTCAGTCTGGTGCTCCTCCACCTCTGGCTTCTACATTCTTTCTACTCCCTTGGGCTCATCTTCAAATCATGTATGTTGACTGTTTGGGCTGGACTAGAGTATATGTTTACAGCATCTTAACCCCCAATAGATACTCTAGTCTGTATCTATTGCCATCCAGGTTCAAGCATAAGAATGCCCACCCAACAAACAGCTCCAAACCCAGTATCTTAGCCACTTCACAGTCCCAAAGGCTCCTCTCTTCCAATTGGCTTCCATAATATAGTGCACACGTGACATTTCTACCCGCTGGCCTGTGAC
Organism: Microtus ochrogaster; assembly: GCF_000317375.1. Taxonomy (NCBI): domain Eukaryota; kingdom Metazoa; phylum Chordata; class Mammalia; order Rodentia; family Cricetidae; genus Microtus; species Microtus ochrogaster. The sequence continues at coordinate 1,989,770 of NW_004949098.1, read as the reverse complement.
TTTGTTAATGCCATCTGCCCATAGCACTGTTCAGAACCCCAAGTAAAATATAACTGAAAGTACTTTGTGAAGGCCTCATCAGTGTGCTGTGCCTATACATGGTATTATGGCTATTTTTAATCTCCTCACTAGTATAGAGTCCCTAAATTGAGAGAGAGGAGGCCATTTTACGACCACACGTAAGACTAACACAAGGTCAAAGGGCCAGAAAAGGAATCCATGAGACTTTTAGCAAATTACATTCAATCTGACTTGTAAAAATCAGAGCCAGGAGGTGGCTTCATGGGTAGGAGCATTCTCTGCACAAACACAAGGGCCTGACTTTGATATTCCCAGCACCCACATAAAAAACCGTGCATGGATGCGCATGTGCCTACAATCCCTTGTCTTAGTTCTGTTTCTGGCACTGTGGTGAACACCACGACTAAAAGAAAGGGGCTTATTTCAGTTTATAATCCTCACATCATACATGTTTCTTCCCTGAGAGACATCAGTGCAAAAACTCAAGGCAGAAACCTGAAGGCCAGAATGGAAGCAGAAGCCATAGAGGATTGTTTTTTATTGGCTTGCTCCTTGAGGCTTGCTAAGTGACCATTAGCCCTCCTTTGTCAATCAGTAATTAAGAAAATGGTCTACAGGCCCAGTGGGGGCATTTTCTCAATGGAGGATCCCTCTCTTTTCAAATTAGCCTGTGTCAAGTTGACACAAAGATGATCAGGACCCTTCAACACTACGGAGGGAGGATGGAGACAGAATTGTGGGGGCTTTCTGGCTGCCCAGCTAAGTCTGGGTTCTATAAAAGACCCTTCCTGAGCAAAGTAAAGTAGAGAGTGACAGGGACACAGAACACCCTCCTCTGGCCTCTGAATGTTGTGTACAGGTAAATGCACCTAGGATACGTGCTCACGTACACTACATAGAGACAGCACAGTCACACATGCACACACACACACTCACACAAATGATAGCAAATGTTTTCTTTCACATGATTTCTTAGTGACTTTTTCATTACTATAAAAACACAATAACTGAAGCAACTGATAGAAGAAAAAGTTTTGGGGAGCTTAACAGTGAAGGATCCATGACCATCATGTCAGGGAGTGTGGCAGCAGGAAGGCATGGTGCCAGAGCCCTAACTGAGACTTTACATCCTTATCCACAAGCAGAAGGTAGAGAGGGTTAACTGGGAATGGCATGGGTTTTTGAAACCTCAAAGCCCACGCCCAATGACACACCTCCTCCAACAAGGCCACACCTCCTAATCCTTCCCAAACAGTTCCACCAAATGGGATCCAAGCATTCACACATATGTGCCTAAGAGGGCATTCTCATTCAAACAACCACATGTGTGGATCCTGATATGATGTAAATTTACATAAAATCCTACTTACCAATGAAATGCAAGGGGAAGCAAGGTTATCTGAGAGGAAGCAGGGACAAAGGAGGAAGAGGAAAGGAAGGGCATGGAAAACAGACATGGTCAAAGTACCTGATGCAGTATCATGAAAATGAGTTGAGTGCAAATGCCCCTGTGTAGCCAACACTGCACAGCAACAACAAGAACCTTTCTGATTCCCAAGGCAGTGAGCATTGCCATTCATATCCACCATGAGCCAGTGAGCGTTGCCATTCATACCCACCATGAGCTAGTGAGCCTTGCCATTAATATCCACCATACTAGAGGCAAGCATTTTTTTTAATTTTCAGGAGAGTTTTACTTAATGTGAAGCCTTTGACCCTCCCACTGCCTCTGTCCCCCCACTCTCTCTACACCCCCTCATCCATGTGCCTGCCTCCCAAGTGATGACCTGCTAATCGGAGGCTGTTGGTACTTTCTGAGGCATGCACAGGCCTGTGTGCCTCACCCCTACCCCAAGCCCCTCATCAGCCCCCCCCTGCCACTTCCATTTCCCTCTCCTTGCCTTCTCTCAGGATTCAGAGACTCTCTCACGCTCCTTCTCCACAAGACTGATGTAATTCTTTACAGATTCCGCTGGGCTTCTTACTCCTAATACATTTTAGACATTGCCAATTCATTTCCTTTATTTCAAAGCCATCGTGCGAGTTTCCAGGCGGCTTCTTTTTTGATGTTTGCCTCCCTGTGAGCATGCTTCCTCTTGCTACTTATTGTCTTATCCCATCTTTAATCTCATGTTTCCTAGAATCCAGGCTTAATTGAATTTTACTGCAAGGACAAGCAGGCGCAGCTTTCAGTTGCTTGTCCTCCCTGTAGTATGTCTTCCCTCGTGTGTTCCTCCCCCACCTCCCGCGAGCTCCCTTCTTCAATCTTCATATCCTGTCCATGAGACCCACTCTGAGATGTGCACATTTTTCCTACAGCTACTCATCTTCAGAAATGAGAATTCTACATGGACCTGAAAACTCCGCCAAGAAACAGGTCTAATGAGAAGCTAAAAGATGCTGTTCTTGGCTTTGCCAAAGGTCCCCAGTTTAATAAGGACAACCAGGACACCTACGTGGACTGCGGCCAGAGTGAAAAGTGCAGGGCCAGCCAACATGTTCGAAATTTTTTACAGTCCAAGATGGTGACAGGAGTGTTTTGGTACACTCGGAGAAAGGCTCCCTTCTGAGTAAGGAGCCCTGTGTCCATGCAAACACAGTATGCCCACAGAATGTCCAGAAATGGGAGAGGAGATGAGCCCCACCACGCACAGCGGGAGGCTGACCACAAAGCAGGACGTTCGAGTGTAGGTATAGGACATTTTCAACCTTGTAATCCCCACACTGTATTAGTAGTTGTTATCACACCGAGATGAAAACGCCTGCCAGAAACAACCCCCATTCAGAAGAGTTTATGTTGCCTCACAGGTTCCCTGAAGGCTTGGTTCATCCTGACAGGGAAGACATGCAACTGGACTGAGAAGGATCTGATTCAAGCAGAGCAAGAAGCAGGAATGACTCACAAAGGCCCTCCCCAGTGACCGACTCACCTCCTAAAGGCTCCAAAGCTTCAATACAGTACCGTCATCTAGGGAACAATTGTGCAGAACACCAGTTTGAGATGGACGTTTCCACTCAGTAACACTCATCTATAGCTATGAGATGTGGAGGCTGAAGGGGAAGGCCAGAGGTGAACTCAGGCAGTTTATCTGGAGCTATCCTTACAGCCCTCTCCTCAGAGGACACAGCTTTTATGGAAAGACATCTACCCATGGAGGAGCTAAAAGCAGGTGGCAAAGGGGCAGCTCATTCTCATCAGAGACACCCAAGTGAGTGCCCCCAAAGAGCTCTTCCTGAGGCGTGCTGGAGTACCCTGGGAAAGCCCTCATATGGGATCAGATGTCTTCCAAATCAAAAGAGTGCCCAAGATCGTATGGAACCGGAAGATTATAGGGAAACACAGAGTTGAGGGAGAGGCAAGAGAACAAGAAAGCAGAGGAAAGGAGAAATCAGAGCCAGGCTAGAGGAATAGCTCAGTAGGTAGAGCAGCCTGCCTCCAAAACTGAGGAACTGTGCTCCATCCTGGGACTCACAAGGGTAAGAAGTAACTGCCTCCCACAAGTTCTTGTCTGACTGCCACACAAGCACTGTGGCATCTGCACAGGCATGCACTCATGTAAACACCGCACACAGACGACACACACACACAAATGAAATAAAATGTAAAAGTGAAGGGCCTCTAAAACAATTTAGAGTGCAGAGTTTAGCAGCTTTTGTTGTTTTACTCAAAGTGCTTGAAATCAAGGATCCCAACACCAAATATGTATATTAATAGAGGGGTTGTTCAAGGTGCATTAAATGTTAAAAAGGACGGAATGAGAAGGGAGAGGGCAGTGGAGAGGGCGTGGGGAGAAGGGGGAGAGGTGTGAAAAGATCGATGCCCTCCAGAAAATCCGACAGCATCATCAAGAGAGAGTCCTGCCGAGTGCTGCTGTTGCAGAAGGCCACAGCCCTGTGCGTTCCCTCCCCCCCAGATGCCTTCCAAAGAGGCAAGGGCTAGAGACAAGATACAGCAAAACCGATGGCCTTGGCTCCATAGATGCGCAGCCCCATGGGTTTGTATTTTAGTTGTTAACAAAATAATTCTAAAAATGAAACTTGAAATCTCAACAGCCTCATCAGAGTGAGGTTAAGGAGAGAGCATCTGCTCGATGTGTGTGTGACGCTAAGCACTGTTACAAGAGTGAAAAAGTTGACTAATTTATTCAAATATTTTGATAAGAGTTGGCCACGTGCATGAGAAATTGCTTTATAAGCATGAGGTCTACAGTTTGAATCCCAGAAACCAGTATGAATGCCAAGTAGGTGTGGTGACCTGCCTGTCACTCTAGCCTAAGAAGGCATAGGCGGGAGATTTCCCCAGTGCCAGCTGGCTAGCTAGCCAGACTAGCCATATCAGTGGGCTATGAGTTTGACTGGCCTGCCTCACTGAACAAGGTGGAAGAGCAATCCAGGATGACTCTCAACACCAACCTCAGGCCTGCTTGTGCACACGCACATGCTCACACACACACATGGAAACATGCACACACATGCATGCACACCACAGCACACATGAAAATAGAAAAATGTTGAGATAAGTTCAGGTTTACTTTTGTTGAAGAAAGAAAAACATGTAATAGCATCTCCCGAGCATACAGTGCTTATGAAGGCCAGAGCAGTATGCAGTGTGTCCAAGTCTTCAAAGTCACTCAGCATCCATTGAGGTCACCAGAGCAACAGCCACTCCTACAAGCTTCTGCAACAGGAAGACTCTGCATGGCTTTACTATTTTTGCCTTTAATAGCACATTTACTCTGCCTTTTCTGTAAAGACACATGAATAGTCCGTGTTGTGTTACAACTGCCAGTCGTGGCAGTACAATGAAGTGATGAACGTGTATGTAACCTACAAGAAGCATGCTAGACCATATATCCTTGGCATGAAATGGGCTAGACCTCCTAGGGGCTGTGATTGCAGCATGTTTGCATGGTAATGACATCACCAAGCAGTGCGTTTCTCAGAAGGCTTCCCAGCCTCTCGACAGAACACAGCTATGTTGGAGAGCAATTGCCCTGGCTAGGCTGCTCCCCACCTGCCATGGAAGAATGACATCCTGAGCTTGAAGATAGCTGCTTTGTATCTGGGCCTCACCAATGTCTGCTTGTTGAATATACAGCGTCCGAGGTCAAGGAAGCTCTGAGTGAGTGTGTAAAGGGCAGATGAAGTCCTGAGAGGATATGTACTATCTGGCATAGGCAGGGTCATGTCATGGACCAATGCCTCAGACCCATAGGAACGGGAATAACACAGACTTCCTCATACAGTCTGACTGGGAATAGTAAAGCCATCATCTGGCCTGAGTAAATCCATGTGAACAGTTGACCACTGTGTAAAAAAATCCAGCAACTGTTGCTTCCTCCTCCCAGATGCTGACAGCCTGAGACTGCTGCCTGCAGAAGCATCACCCCAAGCCTAGCTAACTCCACCCTCTGTGCTGTGAAAGGCACTGAGCATCCAGGTTGCTGTGATAGTTGAGGCCACTCCATTAGAGTGTACACGGCCCACCTGGGCCCAGCTTTTCTGTACATGTGTCTGTCAGGTCTTTATTACCTCAGTGTTCCAGTCTGAATTCAGGGACCCAAGCTGAAAGGTCACAGCAACACGGGGTTTGTGGGCCTTCTCAGGTACCTTCAGGTGCCTCTTCTTTACTAAACAGAGAATCCTTTTGGGGCCTTTAGATTGTTCACCATTGACTGTTTTGTGATCCAGCTTCAAAGAGAAAAGGAGGGATAACATGTCACGTACTTCTCAGTCTTGGGTAGCTTCAGGGATTATTCTAAGCTGAGGGGACATCCACTTGGCCAACTCAGGAGATAGTTTCTGTTGTCCACCACACCTCTCTACCTACCAAACCAAACTGTCCATCACTCATCACGGAGTCCCAGGGGTCCACTGGCTTAGGGAGTGATGCTGCAATCTACCATCTCAGCAAGAGCTTCCACTAATTCTCTCACAAGAATCTAGATGGAAATATATGGTTGTCTATAGACTTTCAGCTGCTGAGACTGCACACCACCACGGAATCCTCACTCAAGGTGGCTTATTTCACCTTTTTTGTGTACTTCCTTGACCAAGAAGTGTCTGCCACACCCTGCCCCTCAACCCACTCTTCTGTCCATCCCAACCCCTTTGCTCTGAGTTAAAGCCACTGTGATGGTTGGCTTGACTGTAAACTTGACAGACTCTAGAGTCACTTGATAGACAAGCCTCTGGTACCCTGGACTATCTACAAAAGAGAAAGTAGGGTGAGCCCCAGTATTCATTGTCTCCTGCTTCCATATTGAAGATGCGGGGTGACCAGCTGCTTCAAGCTTTTGCCACAATGAACCAGACTCTCAAACTCAAATCCACAAAAAAGAAAAAACCTTCCTTCCTTAATCTCTTTTCCAAAATATTTTATCATAGCAAAAGACAAGTAGCTAAAATGTCCACTAATGAGTTGGCTTAGATCACTGAATCCCAGGTCTGGTTATATATCAGATGGAAAGGTTAGGGTACTTTTTTTTACATTTATGTATTTTATTGAGGAGGACAGATGCCACAGTGTGCACACGGGAGTCGGAGGACAACTCGTGGGAGTCAGTTCTCTCCTGTCACCATGTGGATCCCACACACCGAACTCAGGTCTTCAGGCTTGGTGGCAAGTGCCCTTACCCTCTGAGCATCTCACTAGCCCTGAGGAACTCTCAAAAACCAGTGACTAAGCTTTATCCAGAACCAGATACCACAAAACAACTGGGGAGCGAGGCCAAGACACCGGCTCTCCCATTACTCTCCAGGCAATTTCAATGTGCAGCCGGGGTGACACAGGCAATTCCACTTTTGGTTCATTTCAATGTCGTGTTGCAGAAACCCCTCACAGCCTTTGGCATGTGGGTGACAATGTTTCCCATTTTTCAGTGCTGACATGAGCGGGTTTTTCATATTATTATATTGAGATCAATTCACATTTGTCTGCAATGCAAGGAAGACTCTCCCAACTGTCAGTGTTAGGAAATAACTGTCGAACTGAAGGGAAATATGAAATCTTTCTCCTTAGAGCTTGTAAAAACAAGCTAAGGCCATCTTGTTTTCTGCACCAGTTTATATAAGCAGAGCCTGGGCCCTGGCCTGTTTAATGCTGCGGGGTTGACACCAGAATCCTAATCAATCACGAAAGAGTTTTTCATCATTAAACATTCTCTGTGGGCAATGCTTTCTTAGCAAACCGGCAGAAATGAAAGGTTGTCCCTGTGAACAATAAGTAAGTAAATCCGGACATCTTTGTGATCCAAATCCTGCCATCCCTCCAGACCTGAAATACCTCATTGATTTTTTAATCCGAAAAATACATTGCTTATTCTAAAAGGCAGGTGAAAGGCTATCAGGATATGTGTAACTTTTCCCAGAGAACTGAAACTGATCTCAATGCCTATTTCATGAAAATTTTAGCATGCAAACAGCACAAATTGTACTCAAGTATTTTCAGTCTCCAAGTTATCTTTGTCCACAATCTTGATGTCCACAATTATTATCACTCCACTTTAATGAGACCTTTCACTTGCTCATGTGTGTGTACGCGCAGGAACACATGTCATGGCCCATGTGGAGGGCAGGCAGCAATGTTTGGAGGTTGGTTCTTTTCTTCCAGCTGATTTTTAATGAAGTCTCCCTTGCTATCTCTGCTCCCCTGCTCTTCCTCTGCCTCCCGCTCCCTCTTGGATCACATATGCACCGCACAATATCCAGCTTCTCATGTGGGCTGCGGAAAACAAGCTTATGGTATTAGGCTTGTGCTGCAAGTACTTTCACCTGCTGTGCCATCTCGCTGGCCCCATTTGTCCACCCTCTTAGTGACCAAACATGTGTTCCCTGTAGAATTCCCTTCACCTTTGTTTGCCATCAGAGTTTACAGCGGGAACGGCACACACCGTCCCAGGTATCTGGCTTCTTCATGCAGGCCTTCCCAGTATAATAAACAGATGGCTCCATTCCTGCCCCATCCCTTGCCAGCACACAATCCAGGTGCTGAGCACAGAGGCATTGAATAAATGATGAGACCAAGTTTTAGCTTAGAGCTGGCTGTGTCCTATTTGCATAGGCATAATGTCAGATTCATTATTCATGAGCATATGCTATAATGACCCTCCCCTTACAGCTCAGTCCTGTGCTGCCTCTGAGTCTCGGGTGTGCAAGATAAACCATCTCTCCTGAAGCTTGCAGCAATTTCTCCTTTCTGGGTACACAGCAGAGTGACGGCTCTATTTTTTATGCAAGTGGGCCTCCTCAGATGCATAACATTTACAGCCTCCCATAAAATAAACGGAAGGTTTTGATACTGAATGTCGAAAGCATATTGGGTCAACAAAAAAAAAAAAAAATTAAGGAGAAGCCAACAACTCCCCAAAGAATTCTAGTGAGGGAAAGATCTGGTCTACCTAGAACCAGAAGAGGTAAAATAGGAAGGTGTGTTGTAGGTCATGTTGCAAAACTTTTCCTAACTAAAAATTTCTCCCCCTGGGAGCTGGTGAGATGGCTCAGTAAGGAAAGATCCTTGCCACCAGGCCTGGTGATCTGAGTTCAATCCCAAAGACCTACATGAGCGGAAAGTAAGAGCTGACTCCCAAAAGTTATTCTCTGACCTACAGACACGTGCATACACACACACACACACACACACACACACACACACACACACACACACACCACAAATAAAACATGTAAAAATCTCTTCCCTAAATAGAGGTAATAGTTACTTTTATATATCAATAATGCTGGGGTAAATAATGCCCACTCTCTGATAAAGCACTGCTTCCGGAGGTTAGAGTTTTAACTCTACATGTCCCCCACCAGCTCAGGTTTTTTTTTTTTTTACATACAGCTCAGCTCAGGTTTTGAATACTTGGTACCCACCACCTCGCAGAATTATTTTGAAGCTCATGGAGCCTTTAAACGCTGGGATCTGACTGACAGAAGAAAGTCACGAGGGCCAGGTCTTTGAAGTTTATACTTGCTTCTGGCTTCAGATTGCTTTCTCTGTTCCCTTATCCACCACTAGGTAACAAACTGCCACCATATGCTCCTGCCAGCACATGTCCCCACAATGCACCAAGCCGCACTGCCTCACTTTCCCACCGTGATGAACTTAATCCTCCAATCACAGGGGCTAAAATAAATCCTACTTCAAAGCAAAGAGGAAAGGACCTGATGCCATGGGTATGCCATGAAGACGATGTCCAAAGAGACTGGAGCTTGAACTGACGGACTGAGTGATGGAGACAGCCCTCTCCAAGTGGATATCTCTTAAAGATATAAAATTAACAAAGGAGCAGAGGAAGGGCAAATTTTCTCAGCATATTCATTCTCTCTATATATCCATCTTCTCCTGCACTCAGATTTCCTGGTTCTTTGACCTGCACACTCAAAATTTCTTATGCACCTGGTTTTTATGGGATATGTTGGTCCCCATAATCACTTGAACTGATAATTATAGCTTTGTGACTCAGTTATGTATCTGGAGCTACAATTCAGCAAGACTCCAGGATGAATTAAGTTCCTGGATAACTTTAGTAATGATATTGCAAAATAGATACATGTTTATGATGTAGACTAACATAAATATGATGACTATCCAAGTAGGGGCAGGGTTGGCAGAGTGGTTGACTATGGAATTAGTGGCATGTGATCCTTAGAAGATGAAAGCACAGAGATGAGCTAGGGGTTGCTAAAGAAGCTCAGCGAGTGGCAGTTAGATCAACATTCAGATCCTGCCCTTGCTGCTTATTGTAACATGACAGGCAGTTGGAGTCATCAGGTTCCATTTCTTTCCTCCAAAGAACAGGGGAAGTAGAAATAGAGCAACAGAGGACTTGGCAAGACTTGGTCAGGTCAAATAGCAATAGTAAGAATGCTTAACAAGCCAGTGGTGGTGGTGCACACCTTTAATCCCAGCACTCAGGAGGCAGAGGCAGGCAGATCTCTGTAAGATTGAGGCCAGCCTGGTCTACAAGAGCTAGTTCCAGGACAGGCTCCAAAAGCTACAGAGAAACCCTTTCTTGAAAAATCAAAAAAAAAATGCTTAACAAATAATGACTTTCTAAATATTTTCCACCCAGATGCAAAGTCAGCCTGAGTGAGTGGTAGGGTGCAGGAAAGAGTCTTTGTTTAAAGAGGAAAATTCAGAAAAGTTTCGGGCCTCTCCTACATACAGCTTGCTGTTCTCTTGCTTTCCAGTAGCCATGATAGCATTACATCATCCACTGTGGTGTTACATCATCTACTACAGTGTTCACATCAGCCATTTGTCTCCTAGCTTGTTGACAGAATTACTCTATTCAGTATCTGTGCTAACAGCCAGAGCTTGGGAGTCCTGTCTTCTCAGTTCTCTTCGGTGGCTATCACATCATGAGTGAAGGATGCTCTCACTGTATCCCAGACAGAACAAGTCTCAAGTCTAAACAAAGAAGAAATGCATGGAGTAAGAGTATGCAGGATCATGGTTGAGGCCCTACACAATCAGAGGTTTCTATATATTTCTGTTGAGGAGCATACAGACTGAGGATTTGCTTGAGAGCCTTTTTGGCAGAATTACATGATTTATGGGATAGGATTTATTCAAAGGAATGCTGGACCCACAAATTCAAGGATTAGATTATCAAACACCCCAGCGAAGACCAACATTGCGCTGTAAAGCTTGTACTGCAAAGCATTTATTCCCCTTCTAGAAACTGCAGGTGGTGCCTCTCTCACAGCAGTGTAAACCAGAGCTCGGTCACTCCCATCAGATCCAGCTCTGAGTATGAGAGTCATGAGGAGTGATCTATAAAGTCAAATTCCTATCCTAGTTTTCATCAAAGATTTGAGGGGGGAAATTAAATTCCCCACCTGTTAAATCTTCATCTATTGAGCTTTTGACCATGTCCTTTCCTCTTCTACCCAAACTTGCTGGCCAATAATCTCAGTTCTTGTGAATTCTTTTCTATTAAAGATATCCTATTACTTCATCCACCAGTATTTGAATTATACGTCTTTAAGGGCAGCATGAAAGTAAAGAACAGAAAAGGCATTCCTACGAACAACTGAGAGCTGGAGGCTTGGTGCTGAAGAATGCTTCTCGAAGTTCTGTCAGTTCCCAGGCCTGGGATGGTGGCTCAGAGCTACCTGCAATTTCAGCTCCAGGAAATCCAGTGTCTCTGGACTCTGCCAGAGGAACCTGAGCTCATGTACACATACTTCACACACACACCACATAAAAATAAACATTTTTTAAAAGAAAACACAAGAAGGATGAAGGAAATGCTTTCTACTCCTTGTATACATGTTTCAAAACATGAGATTCTTGCGAGGCTGTGGTGATGCACACCTTTAATCCCAGCACTTGGGAGGCAGAGGAAAAGGCAGATGGATCTCTGTGATTTCAAGCCCAGCCTGGTCTACAGAGAGAGTTCTAGGACAGCCAGAGCTACAATAGAGAAATTCTGTCTTGGAAAAAAATCAGATTATGGATCATAGGTATATACAATTATCATCAATTAAAAATTCCAAATTTTCACATGGGATCTAATCTCCTTTACTTTTTAATTTATCCAAAACATTTGATTAGATGGCTCAACACTTGCTGTCGTCAGAGGACCTGGTTTGATTTCCAGCACCCACTCGGCAGCTTAAAACCTTTGGCTCCTTTTAAGGATTTAGTCCTTCCTGAGACCTTTTTATTCTCCCCCCACCCTCTCATTGCTCAGCAGACTAAACACTGGCCCTGTGTTTGGACCACATGAAGTGACTCTGAACTTATATTTTCCAAGATAAGTTGGCCCCATAACCTCAAGGTGGTGATCTTGTGAGTACTGGGTATTCCCAGGTATCTGGGCTTTATGGAGCTCACATTTAATACCAAAATATGTATGAAATACATATCAAAGAGGCATTTCCACATATGGGTACAACTTTGTAGCAGCATGTTGAATTGATATAAGTGCCGGCCATGTGCTAAAGACTTGGGCCCCCCATACCATTCTCACTGTCCTGATGTGCACTGCATACTATAGTTAGGTTTTCCAATCTCATTGGACCCAGAACTCAATCTTGGAAACTTTATAAATGACCAAGTGTCTTGGCCTTGATAAAAGTCCTTCTTCTTTGGTGCCCTGGTTTCCCTATCATCCCAAAGCAGGAAAGCAACTGTCATCTGCACAGCAGCTTCCTACAGTATCAGAACCTCACAAGTTGTGAAGGAGCCTGAAATCCACAGTCCAGGACTCAGGGGAGGTGTCTCGGTCAGGAAAGTGCTTGCCTTGCATCAGGGATCTAAGTTTGATTCCCAGCATCTCTTTTTGTGTATTTGCACATGTGACCCCCACATTAAGACACATACACAGGAGCATGCACACACATGAACACATATGCATGATTATACACATGTGAACACACAAACTTATATAACATGAACATGCACACAAACATGAACACACATAAACCAAAAATAAAATCTATGTTCCATAGAAGAAGTCCCCACCATTTCAACCTGCTGCAGCTAGTCCTGTCCCTTGCCTGTTCTTAGTTTCCTGGATACAATAGCCCATGGTGTTTCTCAAAGATTTCTTAAGACCCTGTTGCATGTGGTCTTTTGTCTCCCTCCCATCAAGGGACAAAGTTGGACTGGAGTTGTTGCTCAGAGGTAGAACACTTGAATAGCACACAAGACCCTGGTTCCATCCTCTTCATGAGAGACAGAGACAGACGGAGAGACTGCTTCTCCACTTTCTTGAATCTCAGTGGGCCTTGAGACTTCTCAGAGTGACTTTTACCTCAGAGGAAGCCTGGAAGCTTCTACTCCTGCGTCTTGGAGGGCTAGCCCCTGCAATAATCCATCTGTGGGAACCTACCTGCCCAACTGACAAAAGCCCAAAGCACATGGCACAGCCCTGAGTATGTTTTACAGTCTGTGGGGCTGCTGAGATCTGAGCTAAACTATCAGAGAAGACAGCCATCAAGGGCCAGCCATGTGAGCGAGCATCTCAGATGTCCAGCACACAGGCCATTAGGAGACTAGAGCTCCAAACGCTTGACTGTCCTCCTGTGTAAGACCTTAAGTGAGGACCACCCAGCTAAACCAAATCAAACCACAGAACAGCTACAATCAGAAGTTGGTTTCAGCCACTGGGTTATGAAATGCCATGTAAAGTTTACCTCAGGACGCAAATGGCCATCCCCACCTTTCCGTAGAGTTACCGCAATGACTCACAGGACAGCCTCATCCGATTGGCTGTCTTAACATTACTTTTTGCAGGAAGGAGGACGATCACGAGGCTCACAAGACCCCTGTCCTCCAGACTGCCCAAACAGTGACAAGTGGTTGGGACTACACTCTTGATTGGTGTTGTCTGTGAGTTGTGCATTCTCCTGTACGTAACCCCTAAAATTCTCAATGGCTCAGTGGTCCTTTTTAGACTCCTTTTGGGGCTCGGCATGACCTCTTTAAGTGAGTAGATTTTTCTTGGTCTCTTCTAGACAAGTGATGGAGGTGGGTCTTGTATTTATCTTTTGTTTTTATTGGTTAATTAATAAAGAAAACTGCTTGGTCCTGATAGGACAGAAAATTAGGTAGGCGGAATAGACAGAACAGAATGTTGGGAGAAAGAAGCCGAGTCAGGCAGTCGCCATGATTCTCCCATTCCAGAAAGACGCAGGTTAAGATCTTTCCTGGTAAGCCAGCTCGTGGTGCTACACAGAATATTAGAAATGGGTTAGATCAATATGTAAGAGCTAGCCAATAAGAGGCTGGGACTAATGGGCCAGGCAGTGTTTAAAAGAATACAGTTTCCGTGTAATTATTTCAGGTAAAGCTAGCCGTACAGAGCCGGGTGGCGGGACACAGCCCACTGCTAATATTATAACAGACAAGTCACATGCAAACCAGAATTAAGTAATCTTTCTGCATTAAAAAAAAAATCAGCTCCTTGTCCCCAGTTGTCCTTGCACATAGGACTCACATAGGAAGTTCAATAAAAATACATGGTTCCTGGCTCTGACCTGCAGGAATTCTCATGTGTGCTTTCCAGAACGTGGTTGCCCATCACAAAGGGCTCCCCGTTGTGTTACAGCGTGCTTGGCAGTCTGACTTCTATGTCCCATGGATCAGAAGAACTGTCACACTTATGACGGACAAGTTGTCAGCAAACACTACCAAATGTCCACTGGGTGGGAGGGGATAATTTCCAGCTGAGTGCCAGTGGTCTAGCCTGGGATACACTGATCGCTTTAAGACTCATCAGCTGATTCTGGGATTACCAAGACAGAGGTCTGATAATTTTAATAGGCTTGCTTCTCAAATAGAAGGAAGCTTGTGGATCACTTTAATGACCCTGACATCTTATTAAGCCCCAGATTGTGATTTAATAGAACAAAGGTGGCCCAAGTTTCTGGATTTCTAGCAGGCTCCCAGTTGGTGGCCCTCAGTACACCCACTGGATGACAGCAAGAAAAGAGACTGATTCATTTGCCTTAGGCCTGTACTGATACCTAGAACCTCCATCAGGGCACCCCCTTCTGTCAATCTCCCCTACACCAGAGAAAAATGGCAATGGTTGATCATCAAAACAGAATATCCATGTTCTCCACGGTTGGCCTGTAGGCCTGAAAACATGGTAGCAGAGAAATTACTTCAAGTAAATCGCTGACTTCTTGGGGATCAGTGTGCCGCAGACTGCATCTTGCGCTGCAATGAGGCAGAAGCGCCCGCAGATTAAGGGAAACCGTCCCTACAGTTTGCTGCTTGTTGTTGCCAAGGTAGAAGGCCAAACACTGCAGTGAACTGCCAGCCTTTTTCAATAATGCCCTTCACACTGCCAGGCGAGAGGAGCTGCGTGGGGGACCTGGAGCTGTCCCTGGCTGCCTCAGCCCACCGTCAGCGTCGCAAAGTCCGTACTTTCACCATATGTCAGAGGGGTTAAACAAATAAGCCAGGAGAGCACATTTTCAGTTTGAGGAGGGATTGAAGGGAGTCGATTCTGGTCCCTCCAGGATGGAGGTCAAGCTACAATGGCATCAGGATAGACTAGCCTTCTGGAATTTACACAGAACTGTGGAAAGGTTACTGCTCCCCCTGCTCATGACCTGGGAATCCAGAGGATTCGGATGACTCGGTTTTGCTCTGGCTTTCATCCAAGAAAAACATCTTGTTTCACTCTGCTGGTATTTGTCTGCATGGAAATCGCTCCAGAAGGATGTCCTCTCCTACCTGCAAATTTTGCCAGAAACCGGAAGAGGCTAGTAGTGGCTAAGGAGTCTTCAGGGCACGTTATTTAAATCCTCCTGGCTCCAAAAGAGATAGATGGTATCTAGGTATCTGGGAATCTACAATGAATGCCCCACCACCATGCACAGCCTAACACTTTTCTCCTTAGGTTTCGTCACCTAAAAGAGGGAACAAAAAGCCAGCAAGAGTGGGTTGAGGACGCAGAGAAACAGTTCTACAGAGTGCTTCAAATGTTGAGATGTAAATGAGACTTCTTCATCAGATGCATGACAGCAAATCCTAAGGAAACTCCATAAACACACACACGAATTAATTCTGAGCAGATTTTCTGCTCTGAAACATGTATGTGGTTCCTCAGTACGGAATGGAGGTTGATACGTGGCCTTTCCTTCTTCCCTGGGATTCTGGGTGCTCCCTGATTGACCATACCAGGGCTCTTCTCAGTAACTCTCTACCTAGAACAATAGTGACTCTGGGTACAGGACACAAGACTTGTATAGATATCAGCCATCAATCAAACTCAAGGTGCCAATGACAGTCATAGACAGAGTCCAGAGACGCCGCTAGATGTCCTCGCAACACGGGATGATTCCCATGACGAAGAACACGTAGGCTCAAAAGGCACCTACCTCTTGTTACTGTGAGGAAACACTGCCTTGGGTTTTTTGGAAGCTCAAAAACTAGCTTCAACTAACAGCTGCTGGAGACTGCAGGCCTCTTCACATAAATTCTACTACTGCATCGAAGACAAGAATACAAAGAAAATAGACCACCCTCAAGTGATTTCCTTTCCCTTCCAAATAGGGCAGAGGTTCCTTCTGGAGCCTGTCTTTGGTGGCTCAATGAGAAAGGTCTCTCATAGGCTCTTGTGTTTTAACACTTGGTCCCTAGCTGCTGGCTCTGACTTAGGAGATACAGCCTTGTTGATGGAAGTGAGTCCCTGAGGGCCCTGAGGTTGTGTGGCCCATCCCCAATTCCTGCTCACTACTTCCTCCCTGATGGCAGATTCAATTCAAGCAGATACCTTGCACTTCTGTGGCCAGGCTCTCTCCACCACAATGGGCTGGTGAACCAGAGTAAGCCCCTCTTCCCTCAGCTGCTTTTTGTCAAGTATTTCACACAGCAATGAGGAAAAAAGAATAATATACTCTTATCCCAGAGGGAAGCAATAACAGACCCTCAGTGAAACCTTAATAAATATTTACCAAAGTACAGTGACTTTGATTAAAAACCAAACAAAACACCGTGGCTTATGCATGCAGTCTCAGCACTTGGGAGGTTGTAGTCATGAGTTCAAGGACACCCTGTGATGTATACTGAGTTCCACAAACCCCGTCTCAAAAAAATATTAAAGAATAGATTAAGTCTCAGCTCTCAGTTGACAGATGTCCTTATATAGGAAAGAAAGAACAGTAGTTACTGTGAGATTAGCTCTCTGAGGGCATCCTGGGCCACTTTAT
Source organism: Microtus ochrogaster (assembly GCF_000317375.1). NCBI lineage: Eukaryota > Metazoa > Chordata > Mammalia > Rodentia > Cricetidae > Microtus > Microtus ochrogaster. The sequence continues at coordinate 1,973,072 of NW_004949098.1, read as the reverse complement.
ATTAATGATCACGTGAATGGCCTGGGGATATTGCTAAAAATGTGAATCTGGATTCAGTACGGGTAGGGAGAGGCAAGAGAGCCTGTCACCTGGGTTCCAAATGAAGCGTGCACAGTGCACAATCCACAGGGTAGAGCACTGTAATCTCAGTGTCTCAGTGCTAGAACACAGAACCAGGAGGATCCCTGGCAACCAGCCAGCATAATCTAGGGGTGAGCCTGTGAGAGAGACCTTCTCAAAAAACCAAGGTGAATGACTTCTGGAGGGTGACACCCAGGGTTGACCACTGGCTTCCACATTCATACCCACTATATGTACCTGCACGCACACGAGCACACACACACACACACACACAGAGAGAGAGAGAGAGAGAGAGAGAGAGAGAGAGAGAGAGAGAGAGAGAGAACATTAACCAGCCGTTTCAGCCTCTCTGGCCTGCTATAGAAAACAAGAAGGATGCCAAAAATCTCAGCAATCCCCACATCAAAACCCAGTAGACTCAGTAAGTAAAAAATAAATTTTTAATGTTTCCTGACATGGCTTTATCAGGGATTTCAGATATCCTATCAACTAACTTCTTTTGTGTTTAAATAAGAAAAATGCTTCAGGATGTGTTACCTCACCCAAGGTCTTGCTGATGATTGATTGGCTACAGAGACTGGACCAAATCCCTCGCCCTGCCTGCGCATCTAGCATCTTTCCCTCTTAGTTCTGGCTGCAGCAGACTGCCTGGTAAGCGGCACTGCAGGTCTGGATGTTCTTTACTTGGCTGTGCTTTTCCACAATGCTGTTGCATAATGGCTGGCTAAAACGGAGCCTTTCCATTCCTCCAACTTTGCCTGCCCATCCATCCACAGATTGGCCACATCCAGTCAGATGAGATGGCTGGGGCCATGGCCCAGAAATCAACTGTTACACCAGAGTTGCTCCTCTGATATATGAGAAAACAGAAAACAAGAGAGGAAAGGAAAGAGAGAGAGAGAGAGAGAGAGAGAGAGAGAGAGAGAGAGAGAGAGAGATAACACCAGCCAACAGAGCATACACTGAGCTAGGATTGAAACCCATTTTGATTCCCTGTGCACATTCCAAATCTTTTCCGACAGAACACAGCCCTTCCTGATTTGCCAGACCCTCATTAGCCCAGCAGCCTGTTGTCTTAATACCAAAATCCTGCTCATCAATAGCAATTTAGATGAAAGGAAATTATATTTAAAGATAAACATCCTGTCACATATAGGTTCAGTTTAAGCCTGCTCTCCAACAGTTTTGGAATAATCTTGGGGTTGTGTTTCTTTTCCTCTTCTTCTGCAAATACATAATATTGCTCTGAGACTCCAAGTTGGATTCCTGTCCTGGGTCTTCTTGCCTCACAAGCAAGGTCTCCCTTAAGGCTCATGGATTTTAAGCGCCATCTAGTGGTAGACTTTCAAATGTCAAAATTAACTTGAAATTTAACTTAACAAGGATAATTGGAGGGTATATGGCTCTAAATCAAGAGCTAATCTGATTACCAGAGAATGACCATTGATCAATTATATGAAAATTGAAAATATTTAAAAATTGTAAATACAAATTCAACTAATCTCAAATAGCAAAGTGAACACCTTCTTATGAACCCCCAGGTGACTTCTCCATCAAAAATGGGAAAAGTCTTCACAAAGACGTTTTCTACTGCATGTTAGCGACCCAACATTCTACAGGGTATTCCTAATTTGAGATTCTTAGCACTTCTGTTTTCCACCAATTTGCTTGGACAGATCTACCCATTTTTTTTCCACTATGAAGAAGAACAATGACTCAGGATTTTACCTCAAAGGAAAAGCAGACTTCTTTACAGTCAGCTCCCCATATAAACATGTTTCAAAAATCGCATCTTTAACTAAACATGTATGTGCATGTGCTTTTCTGTGTCATTATTTTCTAAACAATTCAGTATAGCCATTTAGAGAGTAGTTACATACGTAGGCATTATAAACATTATAGAGCTGATGGGAGTACATGAGAGAATGCTATGCCAGTCCACTGATAGGCTCTGAGCATCCTTAGAGTTGGGTACCAGAGAGCTGTCCTGGAGCCACAGATACTGAGAGGCAATTGTGTTTGCAGCTTACTCCTCAGAACGGAAAGCAAGTGAATGCACCGGTTTCGACCAGTTTGGAGTCTCACATCACCATCCCCTGCACCTTCATCAGTGAAGCTGACTAAATGACTATGATTTCAGCTTCTCTGCCCTTGTTCTGGATAACAGCAGACACACCAAGGTGAACAGAGAGGAGGGAAGGTGTCTACAGAACCATCCCCGGATCCGAAAGGATTGAAGCGCCAGATAAATCCCGTGGACGGATGCTGCAGACTCAAGATCAAAGGGAAGTCGGGGTAGAAGTGCTCTTATAAAAGCTGACTCCACGGAGTGGTCTGAGAAAATATGTGCAGACGAAACGCTGCCAGGAGGTGCTAAGACGCATATCCCTTCTACCGCGTCAATGAAGAGTTCCACCGCGCTTTCATTTAAAATGATTAGCTGTCCTTGAGTAGAAGCTACCGTTAAATCCTAGCTTACTACAACCTACTGGATTTGGGGTTTGATAATATTCAATTTTCTGAACAGAAACGTTAACCAGAGGCACATAGACAGAAGCATAACATAAAACATAAATTCTCCTTCAGCCATCCTGTAGACATAGCCCTCTTAAAACCCTTTAGATATTTTCCCTGTATTTGCCTAGGGATAAAGAGTAGGACCATAAATATACCAGGTTTGTCACCCGACTTTTTTCACCCAATATGTGTGCCTCCTCATGTCATTCAGTTTATGAGTATATTTCATAATTACGTGAACCAATTCTTATTGGGAGGCATTAGATCACTTCTAAATGATGAATCTTATATCTAAATAATTATGAGATTAACCTCCTTGCGAACAAATAAAATGGCATAAATATTTCTAGAACTTGAATTTCTGGGCCCCAGACATGAATGTGTTTAAGTTTTATGATGCACAACAACAGATAGCAGAAGTACGCAATTGTTAACATTCCTACCAGCACCTTAAAAAAGGGTCTAATGGTGGCATTTTCTTTGAGGAGGGAGGCTGCCATCTACTGTCCTAACTGTCACCTCTTTAGGGAGTTTCCTCCATAGTGTCAGAGTATGAGGGGCCGTCTCAACCTCTTAATCTTGCAATTTGAGGGTGCGGACCTTGTTACCTTCAAAGCTTCATGAACATCCCCAGAATCCATCCAAGGACACACACAACTGGACCTAAGCAATCAAAGTACAACCACCTGTCTCCAGCATCTTGGAGAAGTGCTAATTGATTTGACTTCTACTCTTCTATGTTAAATTGTATAAAATTCTGTCTTCACTTCACAATCTCTTTCTACTTCCTTTCTGTTGTAGGGCAATTTCCACAAAAACTCTCTTTGACCCAGGAATTTCTAAAGGCGTCTTGGCAAGACTTGGGATTTTCGGACAAGACTCATTAAGATTGGGAAACAAATAATTCAGGAGTCTCGGAAAGTCCCTGAAATGGACCAGATGCACAAGGTCCCTCCATCCTTAAGTTGTATAATCAATCAGTAAAGGCTGCTGAGGAGACAGAGACCAGCCCAAGGGGCCTGGGAGTGGCAGATCAGCCAAGATGCCTAGAAGACAATGTTGACATGTCAAGCTGCCGGCAAGTCATTCAGCCAGTACCAGGATCCCAGTCTTCCTACGCTGTCACCCAGGCGCTTGCAGCGTGCTTGCTCCTCAGAGCAATGTTTGTCAGGTTCGCTCGTTCACCAAGTAGGACTGTGGTGGCACCCATACCTTCTTCTGTCACTTGATCCCTATCTAGGGTGAGTAGAAATTTGTTCATGTCTCCCCAGGAATAGCGTCACACAAAACCTACAAACACGTTACTCTGATAATTACCCAACGCGAAAATAAGCCTCGCTTCTTTCTTCCATCTGGCTACAAAGGAGCTCATGAAACTGCTCAGCTTCCCAAACAAGCTCATATGAGAATGCTTGCATTCTGCAAACCAGAGTTTCTGTGGACACGGCCACCTGGAAACAATAGTGTTATGTTTTGGCTTGCGGGGTTTTTTTGTTTTGTTTTGTTGTTTTTTTCTTCTTTTTTTGGGGTGTGTGTGGAGGGTATTGTTGTCTCTCTTATGGTACTGTGCTTCCCTGTGGCTTCATGCATGCTAAGCAGCTAAGCAGGTGCACTGCCACTGAGCTATGGTACCAGCCCCTGCCTGATAACAATAGTAACGGGGGAAACAGACAACATGATTCTGAGACATTACAAATGAATGCATTGAGTAGAATATTCTACAGTTGACAGGTTTTAAAACTATAATTAGATTTCCCAATTTCTTACATCATTCTTCTTTTATGCACCATATATAGTCCTTTTACTCTTTTTAATTAAAAAAAAATGGAGCAGGCAAGATTTGTCCATGGGTAAAGTTCATGCCACAAAGTCTGATGACCCTAATTTGATCCCTAGAACCTGTGGCACAAAGATAAAAACCAATGCTTAAAGTTGTCCTCTGACTTCCACATAAACCATGGCACACAACAATGTCCCATATACATGCACACACACCACCCATACATAAGCATACACACTAGGAGTAAATAAAAGCTTGATGTTTTAAGTCAAAAAAGCAAGAAAGTGAAAACGATTTAAAATAGGTACCAAAAACCAATACAATTTATACATTTTACCCTTAAATTACAACCTAACAACAACAAAGCAAAACACTTCCACGCTGAAGTTTCTATGCCACCCCTGTGTAGTTACTGTGAAAAGCAGGCCATTTACGGCATTTGTCACTAATCGGTGGCTTTGGTTGTAAACTCCAGCTCTTCTTCCCCACACTGTCTAAAGAAGTTCTAACCGTGTAAATGTTGAGGACGGCCATATCCGACAGAACAACTTCAAACTGCCAATCCAAAGCTGGACACAGCACGGCAAGCTTCGGTCATCTCAGTGCTCTCCGGAAATGGACACGTTGAGTCCATGACGCATGGGGTATACACTCTGGTTCCATCCATCCTCCCCTCCACTGTCTTCATTTCCTGGGTCTGTTACAAAATAGCTAGAATGAGATCAAAGAAGACTCCCAGTCCTGACAGATAAACTGGAAGGGAGAATCCACGCCATAGACAAGCCTAGAAAAGAGAAGTCCGACTTAAAGATAGAAAGATTCCTGCACCCTACCACCCCCTCCCCAGTTACCAAGCTTTGGCTGGATACTACAGGAAATGGGGACACTATCTCATTGTGAAGCAAGTCTGTGAAGCAGACCTTTTTGTTAGCTCTTTGGTATCTCCCTGAGTTCCAGATGTCAACCACAGAGTGATAGGACAAAATGGTCTCTGGAGGAAAGTCTAGATTATCTGCCCATGGCAGAAATGGCTTAATTCTACTTTAACTAGTAGACACAAATACAGGATAACTGATAAGACAAATGGAATCCAGCAAGACAGGAGGTGGAAACTAGAAATGAAGAAGCCAGTCATGTTGCCAGTGGAGGCAACTATACATCCTGGTGGCCTTGCTGCAAGAGCCCTGAAAGACCCAATAGGCAGATGCCCTAAAGAGAAAATCACTTCCGTGTGCACAGACATCACCGGTCCCCCATTGTTGGCTGGGAAACCATAGCATATAAGAATGAATTACAGAGACAAGCGTAAGTACAAAGGTCCCTGTTCTCTCCGCGATGCTCTAAGAGTCGGTGAGAGAATGAGAAAGCTGGGCTCATGACCTCCCACTATGAGTGCACTTAGAAGCAGGTCAGGCATGTTGGAAATCGGAGGCAATACGACTTGGCTGAATTGAGTTTTAATATGTATAAGTGCCCAAGATATAGTTAAGAATCAAAACAAGGAGACAAACCAGATTGTGGATGGCAAAGTATGGAGAACTGTGCTTCATACTGTGCACACCAATCACAGACCACACAATGAGCTAGTCACACTGTACCTGGACGACTGATGGGCCACGTGGAGTTGCTGGATCTCTGAAGCTTCATCTGCCCAGTTCAGGTTTTATGAGATAATTGAGTTCAAAAACAGGTAATCACTCATCTCTATTGTAATGGAGGGAAAGAACTCGCATTTGGAAAGAGAGCATGTCAAATCAGCTAAATAAAATTTGCAGTTTTGTTTCGGCTCATTCCTGTCAAAAGAATGGCTAAGAGCAGAAACTACACAGGCCAAACAGCATTATCAACAGCTCCAAAATGCATCGGTTGATTTGATTGCTGGGCTGTAGCCATGTGAACAATCCCAGGAGAAAGAACCTGGACAGATGGCTCACTCTGCAGGAGAGCTTACAATGCAAGCATGAAGAACAGAGTTCAGACCTCAGAACCTACAGAGAAAAAGAAAAGATTTATGTGGGTGTGCATGCCTGTAACTCCAGCTCCATGTGAGGTGGAGAAAGGATTCCTAAGACTCTCTGGCCACAGTGCAGCCTAGTTCTGGGGCAAGGAGGAAGCAGGACACCCACCCTCCCTCCAGCATCCACCTTCCCCACTATGAGGGACTCTAGCCTCTGGAACTGTGAGACAAGCAAACCCTTTGCTTTGGTCAGAATAGTTTATCACAGCAGCATGTAGAAACTAAGACAGCTACCATTCCCAATCTGATTGTAGACACTGACGCTAAATATCATAAGGCTAAGCTACTTCACACAGGAATTCTCCAAGGTTTTAAGAGGTTCGAACCACTTTACAAATCTGGCAGAACCTCGTACAACCACAAGGTAAAAGTCAAAGGACATTATTTACTCATTATAAGAGACGTGTCTTTTGTTAGAATCATTAAGCCCAAATATTATTCTCTCTAGGCCATTCATCTGGAATTTTTTTCTTATGAATGTTAATAACTTAGCTTCTTATGAGACCTTGTAATGATATCAGTTATTTTACTTTCTTTGTCTTGAGCGTTTAGGATCTCGGAGTCTAATATCTCTGGAAATTTACGAAGCTTGTCTAAAGAGATGACTATGGTGGTTTAACTTATGTGTTAAATAGCAACGGCATTATGGTTAATTCTTCATCTCTGTAAAACTTCCTGAACTTCAAATTGTCACATATCTACCAATTTCCTAAGACAAATTCCTTCTTTCCCGACACTTGAAACAAGTATGTCTCTTCAAAGCAATTTTAAAGTTCAAATATCACACATTTATAGCCATCTGCTCCTACAAAACTTCAATGGATATTTCAAACATTAGCACATTTTTCTGTCTCCTGTAGCTCGAAGCAATGTCTGCATGTCCCTTGCATAAGGTAAGACTTCTACGTGTTCAGCAATATATAAGCAACAAACACGTGAGAAGGGCATGGAATTTACAAACTGTTTCTGAGACAAAATTTATAAATCTTCTTCTTGAAATTTAAGGATTTCATCCTATCTGTATTAGTTACTTCTCTGATAGTATGGTAAAACCCTACGGCCAAGGCAGCTCATAGCAGAAAGAGTTTATTTAGGCTTATGATCCCAGAGTCCATCATAGCATGGAGGCACAGCAGCAGACATGACACCAGGAGCAGGAAGCAAACAGAAGAAGCTGGATGTAGGGTAGGGCCCAAAGCCCACCCCCAGTGACATACTCCCTGTAGCAAGGTCACACCTCTTAAACCGCAAGCATTGTCACCACCTGGGTAGCAGGTTTCCAAATCCCCGAATCTGTAGGGAAACATTTCTCATTCAAACAGCACAGTATCTCATAATACACTTTTAAAAAATCAACTTTCAAGAAACCACAGACAGAGTGGGAGAGATGCTCAGCTGTTAGAATCACTTGCTACACTTGCAGAGGATCCAGGTTCAGTTCCCAGCATCCTCATATTGACTCACAACTACTCATACTCCAGCTCCAGGGGATCTAATGTCACTTCTGCTTCCTTGAAACCTACACGTACATTTTATACAGAGATACAAGCAGGAAAAACACTTTTGCACATAGAATTTAAAAAACAAACAAATCTTTTTGAAAATCATAAGATACTGAACTCGTGTTGTATGCATCAGGGCTCCTCTTGACTGTGAGCAAAGGTCTGAAAGAAGTAACCTAATGGAGAAAGGGTTTATGCTCAAGGTTCCAGGAGACTGAGTCTCTGCTTGCTTAGCCCCAGGCACATGGTAAAAATAGCATGGCTGCAGGAGTGGGCAGTGGAAAAAGTTCCTCGGCTCACGATGGACAGAAAGGGGCCAGGGCAAGACAGACCCTGCAAAGACACACCACAATGGCCTACTTCCTCCAGCTAGGTCCTGCTCCCGACGTTTCCAACATCATTCAAAGTCTGCACCATTCATTTAGAGCCAAGCCTTCAGCATGTGGAGATGTTTCCTGTCTCAGCCACCCCAGTTGTGCCTTGAGGACAAGCAGTCATCTGGTGCTGTGACTGAGGAATACAACGGCAACAGTTTGCATTCCTGGGTCTCTCTGCCTAGACACAACAGACTGCGCTGCGCGGATCCTGTCAGTCTTTATGCGAGCTTCAATTAATAAGATGGTGTTTTTCTATGAATGATTTCTAATTATAGTCTTTCACTAATCTAATTCAAACGGGTTTCTCCTTTAGTACGTACAAAATAGCTGTGTTTTACAGCCCATGGTTAAACAAGGCTCCATCTACTGCCCAGAGAAGCCCAGAGCTAATGTCAGTGGGACTGAACTGACCTGAGAATTTTTCTGTGACCAGTGATGGAAAGGAGGAAAAATGGGACTTTCCTTGAGGCATGTTTGAAAGCAAGCAGAAATTCTTCCTGAAGGGTCAATGAGAAATGTGTCCTAGGCAGAGATTTAGGGCTCAGTGACAGGGTCTCAAGTGTGAAACAAGAAAAAGAAATTTGTTAGGTGATGAGAAAAGGAGCCAACATACATGCCTTTGTGAATGTGTGTATGTGTGTCTACACATACTCCTGTGCAAGCCTGTGTGTGTGTGTGTACCTCTGTGTGCATGTGTCTGTGCATGCATGTGTGTGTCTACA
>NW_004949098.1:1948281-1963976 GCF_000317375.1 Microtus ochrogaster | reverse complement strand
TGTGTGTGTGTGTGTACCTCTGTGTGCATGTGTCTGTGCATGCATGTGTGTGTCTACATATTCTCCTGTGCAAACCTGTATGTGTATGTGTGTGTATCTCTGTGTGTGCATGAGCGTGCATGTGTGTGCATATGCGTGTGTGTCTACATATATTCCTGTGTGAGACTGTGTGAGTATGTGTGTGTACCTCTGTATGTGCATGAGTGTGTATTTGTGTGTGTCTACAAATACTCCTGTGTGAGCCTGTGTGTGTATTGTGTGTACCTCTGTGTGTGTGCATGAGTGTGTGCTTGCTTCTTCACCATCAATAAGGCTTATTATCTGCTATCACCATTGGTGCTCTAGATTTTTCCATGCCCTATAATTATTTAATTGGCAGAGCAAACAAACATGAATGAGACCCCTAAGTAATAACAGTTGACCTCCTTGCCACCGAGTAAATAGCACCTCCTCCCCTCTGCCTTCAGGCAGATTCCTTCAAAGTCAACTAGCTAAGAAGGCAAATTCAAGCTTTCTCATTTGCTCCTGGCTTCCTTATCAGTTGAGTTCTTGAGAAAGCATAGTATTTGCTCCTGTTACAGTATGAAGTGCCCCTGTCCACAACTCCCTACAGAGGAATGGTGTGGTAGAGGCTTTGGTGGCTTGTGAGGTCCTTAATATATTAACAGGTTAGTCTGGCCTGGTTCATCCTGAATGTGCTCCCAGGGTGGCACACGGGTCATACAGTTGTGCCTTTGTAGGGTCAGGCTTCTCTCTAGATGCTTCCTGTTCTTTCTCTCCCCTCTCAGCCAAACCATGGGATTGGACAGTTGATACTTCTTGTCATCTTGACTGGATGAAGAAACCCAGGGCATTCATGAGCTACACAGATGGGAGTGTCTGTGAGAACATTCCAGAAATGATTAGCTGCAGAAGAAGCTATGTTCCCTGGATGTGAACAACACAGCCCATAAGCCAGAGTCCCAAACCAAATAAACATGGAAGGAGAAAACCAATTTGTTAGTTTTAATGCAATTGGCCCCTATAAACTCACAGGGAGTGGCACTATTCAGAAGTGTGGCTTTGTTGGCATAAGTGTAACCTTGTTGAAAGAAGTGTGTCACTGTGGGATAGGCTATGAGGTCTCAAATATATGCTCAAATCACACCTGGTGTCTCAGACCACTTCCTGTTGTCTGGGGGTCAAGGTGTAAGAACTCTCAGCTCCTTCTCCAGCACCACATCGGCCTTCATGCTGCCATGGCCCACCATGATGACAATGGACTAAACCTCTGAACAGTAAGCCACCCAATTAAATGTTTTCCTTTATAACAGTTGTTGTGGTGAGGAGTCTTCTCACAGCAATAGAAACCCTAAGTAAGACAGTCGGTTTCTGGTTAACACTCATCTCTCCCTAATCTGTGGAGATTGAGCCACCAGGTGCTTCATGCTCCCACCATCAGGGAGTTACCTGCCGTGCCTTCCCAGGCAGGGGGGGGGGGACTTTAGTCCCTCAAACCATGAGCCAAAACAAATACATCTTCCTTTAACTTGACTTATCACAAAGACAAAAAGCAAGGGTAACACAGGAGGCAAACTCACAGAGCCCTCACTCTGTGATCCTTCAGCAGCCTAAAAGCAATGGGGCCAACTGACCTCAGGGGAAATCTCTGAAGTGTAAGCCAGAGCAACCTTTCCTCCTTTCCCTCGAGTTCTGTCACTGTGAGAGAAGTGAAGATGGCTGTGTTTATTATGCAGGGAGAGTAGGCTAAGCGCTCCTAAGTGCTAAGCACTCCTAAGAGGGAGCCAGTCTGGCTGTTGACATAACTTTAATGAGCTACTGACCACAGCATGGGTCATCTTCACCTCTGCAGCCTGTGCCTGACTCCCACCCTCCACTCGGGCCAGTGGGAAATATCCATTCTCATTATAGATTTTTAAACTCTACAGCTGATTTTTAAAAGATGTATTTTTCCTATGCATATGTGTCTGTTCATGTATTACACATGTTTGGGGGTACCCACAGAGGCCAGGGTGGGAGAACCCTTGGAGTTGGAATTATGGGCAGTTGTGAGCTGCCATTTTGTTACACTAATTAAACTCAGGTCCCCTGGAGAAGCTGAGAGTGTTCCTAAGCCTTGAGACATCTTTCCAGCCATGACTCACTACTGTTTTAAAGCTATTTCTTTTCATAGTTCCTCTTTAGTTCATTCTACTAATATTTGTAAGTTACCTATTAACATGGCAGGCAGAGTATCAGACAAAGCATACACTTTTACCACCCACAGGGGATGCATTGCCTCATGGACGACAGAAGAAAATTTATATGAACAAATATAGAAATGTGTGCTACGAAGAAGATGGGCAAGTTACAATAAGGTCAACGATAATGGAGAGGTGAAGGGCTGGAAAGGCAAGGTGGGTATTGAGGGAAGGATCTTAGACCCCTGGTTTAAGATCAGCCCCTGCTGTAACAGATAAACTGCATACGGTCAGAGATTTCACACAATTAAAACAATTTCTCACGCAAATAGAGTACAATTCATTGTTCAGTAGGCAGCCTTCCACAGAGAGACACAGGAACCCAGGCTTCTTCCACCTTGGGGTTCACTCATATCCTAGAACTGCAAAGTTCTTTGTTATCAGCCAATGAAGAGATATAGAAAGATCACATAACAACCCTCCTTCTCCCCGCACTATGAGCAAAGGTAGTCAGGAAATGCAGTGCTTAATGGGCAGCCTTTTCCTGGAAATAATTACACATTCTAGAACATGGGTCACAGATTGGACAGGCCTACTTAGAAGTCATGAGAAGATTAGCAAGAGATAAGAGACATAATTAAAAAATAAGAAATGATGCTAATCCAAGAGCAAAGGGAGATCCTTCCAAGGTCCAAATCAGGAGCAGAAGGAGAGAAAGCACGAGCAAGGAACTCAGGACGGCGACGGGTGCACCCTCACACTGAGACAATGGGGATGTTCTATCGGGAACTCACCAAGGCCAGCTGGCCTGGGTCTGAAAAAGCATGGGATAAAACCAGACTCGCTGAACATATCGGACAATGAGGACTATTGAGAAGTTAAGAACAATGGCATTGGGTTTTGATCCTACTGCACCTACTGGCTTTGTGGGAGCCTAGGCTGTTTGGATGCTCACCTTACTAGACCTGGAAGGAGGTGGGAGGTCCTTGGACTTCCCACAGGGCAGGGAACCCTGACTGCTCTTAGGGCTGATGAGGGAGGGGGAGTTGATTGGAGGAGGGGGAGGGAAATGGGAGGCGGTGGCGGGGAGGAGACAGAAATCTTTAATAAATAAATACAAAGACACTCAAGAAAGTGATTACTTTTGCTGAAAGAGGCTTTGATAGGCAGCCCTACACCAGATTCTCAGCAGACCTTCACACACCCCTCACCCCTGTGCCTCTCCATAGGGTTAGTTTCTGCTCTTCCCGCCTAACACCAAAATGGAAAGTACAGTTTCCTTCCTTCCTTTTTCCAAGTAACAGACTCAACAACTCCTCACACTGGACAGTGGCAACTAGAAATGACAGTTTCACCCTGGAAATGCTTTTACCACATTATTCTCATCATAACAGAAATGGATGTGACTAAAATACAATAAAAACAAATCAAGAAAAAGAAAAAGAAAAAAAGAAATGATGCTAGTTCATTTTCTAAGCTAAAGACTGTTTTGTAGTTGATATCCGAGATGTCCATGGAAACAGGATGAGCAGAACTTGGCGACCCCAAGAAGCAATGGATCACTTGTTGAGCCCTATATAAATACATCTTGCTCTTTGGGTTAAGGTGGAGGGGATGTATCTAGAAGGGGTGAGATCCAGATAGCTAGAAAAGGAGGCTGGAATTCATTCAAGCTTTACAAAAACATTGAAGGAGTGAACAGTACCCTGTTAGGGGGGAATCCTAAATGACTAAGGTTCCATGTTAATACTTGCAATGTAGAATGAAGAAACAGATTTGTGGCTCCTTTCATGGCTACAGGTAGGAAGCAGATACCCAGATCAGCCTTATTAAACCTTTGTGCCAGGCTTAGGCAATAGAGTGCCTCCTCGTCATTTGGGCTTCTAGAATACCGCTATGGGCAAGAATTTAAGGTGCCTCCTGGTGAAGAAGCAACAGCCTTTGGGGGTTTAAGACTTGAGATTTGAAAAATAAAAATGCTAGGGTTCTACACATCAAAACACCAAAAGAGACAAATCTGGTCCTCAAAGGACCTAAGAAAAGGTGACATAATTCTATGATGTTTTTTAAATGGAGGTTTTAATGTATATGTGCACACGTGGATAGAGGTGTGCATGAAAGTTTGTGTGCATGCACGTGGAGGACAGAGGTCAAGGTCAAACTAGGGTACCTTCTTCAGTTGCCCCACACCATATTTTTGAAGAAAGCAGCTCTCACCGAGCCTAGAACTTACTAATTAGCATCCACTTCTCTCACCATCCCAGCCCTGGAATCAGAGGTGTGTGTGGTCACCACAGGTTTTTTATCTGGGACTCAGTGTCCAGACTCAGGCCTCATGCTTACATGGTGGTCACATTAACAGCGGGGCTGACCCCCTGGCCCTGTAATATCAAATCTGAAGGACTCCATGAAATATGTTTGCTTCATCGAATTTATTGTGTGAGACTCACAAGTTACCGAAAGGATTATATGCAGACTTAGCCACCTCCGGTGATTTTTTTTTTAAAAAAGAAAACAGACCGCCAGTATATTCCAGAAGCCCACAGATAAAGCATTCTCTCCTGTTCCCATGCATTTCCGATGTTTTAACTAAGCCAAGATTCTGCAAACTGAGTGAGTGTCGCTTTGCAAGAACGTCAAGGATTTGTTTCTACCTTAAGGGGCTGAGATATAGGCAGCATGTTAAAGGCCTGCTTACCTGAGGTAAGGCGTGTGGAAACGGTGCAATTGGAAGATAACAAGGCTTCACCCAAGGCAGCAGCTGGCTGTCTAACACAGGAACTCTTCCACACACAGAATTGGGTACAATGACAGCAAAAGAGCCCAATGTGAAATTTTAGTCACACAGAAAGAAAAATAATCTTAAATTGCAAAATTCCTGCTCACCAAGAAACGAGAGTGGATAAGCTCTCTGTGGACATTCTGGACCACTCTCTTCCACTCACTTGCTTAAGTAGTATTAAGGATGTGAGCACTTAAAGGAATTCCCTGGCAATTTTCATTAGAGTTTCTGAAGAGGATCAAAGCCATCCTTGTATGGACACGAGCACCCTCTGATTAAAAAGAATGTTAAATCTGCTTCCTCCCCCTACCCCCCAGCTTTTTGGCTTACAAGGGCTTCAGTCATTTTGCAAGAACCTTTGTTGAGCTGTTTTGGGAACAGACTGACTTGCCAAGTACAATTACCAACTGTGAAGGGCTGTAAAACACAGACATTCCTCCCGCAGTTTCCAAACTCCAAGCATAAAGAAAAGACACTTAACAAAGGCGAGCAGAGGCAATATCCTCCTCTTCGTTGGTAAAGGCTACCCTGTGCTCTAGACCTTTGCCCTAGAATTAGATGCCGCTGGGCTGTGAATATCTCCTGCAAAAGCACATAGGAATCCCACCGTCTCTGTAGCGCTGATCAGAGGTGGGTGACCACATCCTGCAAGCTCTGCACGTCTGAATAGATCAACATCATTATCGTCAGAGTGGGCCACTGACCATATAAGTGAACTAGCAAAATCCTGCATCAAAAAAACTTGGACATTATTTTCTCTGTGTCTGTGGGTGGTCTTTTTCCATGTTGTGACGTGTTGTGCTAACTTCCTAGAAAGGCGTAAAAAATGCATACTCACCTCGCCCAGTTAAATGCTGACAAGAAATGCCTTGGTGAACCAATGGGCTTGGGGGATTGCTTACAGGAGTAAGGGTGAGAGGTTCCTTACAGGAAAATGAGGAACCCTGCCACGGCTCCATCATCTCAGTATGGATGAGGACCTCCCCATAGCAATGGAGACAGAGTCCCCTTTAGTTAACTTTCTCCTCCCTGAGCGCTCTAGCACTTCCCTGGACTATGTGTAGTTGGGCAGGATTTTATCCAGCTTGGGACTTTAGATGAAGTTCTAATGGTCCTTTCCAGCCTTTCATTAAAGCAGCAATAAAGGCTTATTAAGAAAACCCTCCTAATCACCAGAATCTCCAGCCTGGGAGGATCCCTAATATTCCAGATGGACAGGGTCAATGACAAATGCTAAAGGACCATCCCTTAGGAATCCATGACCATCCCTAAGAGGGTAAGTTCACCTTTTTAGTCATATGTCTTATTTAGGATTTTTTTAAAGAGATACCTTGGCCATATTACACACACACACACACACACACACACACACACGCATGCACTTAACTGGGGCTGAGATTTAGTCCATTGTCATGGCAGGAAACATGGCAACATGCAGGCAGACATGGTGCTATAGAAGGAACCAAGGGTCCTACATCCAAACAGTAGAGAGAATGACACTAGGCTCACCCCTGGTGATTTAGTTCCTCCAACAAGGGCACACCCCCTAATATTGCCACTCCTTTCCTAAGAGCCTATGGGGGCCATTTTTATTCAAACCACCATATTACACTCCCTGGCCACCATAGGCTAGTAGCCATATCATAATGGAAAACTGTATTCAGTCCAACTTCAAAAGTCCTTCAAATCTCCAACTCCTTGCTGTTTGTTGACTGCGACACACTTCTTTCTCTTGGGCTGATCCACTCCTTGTTAGCAGCTCTCCTCAGCAGGTATCCCATGACTCTGGCATCTCTAAGATCTTGGCATCTCCAAGGCAATCCAGGCTTCACCTTCCCAGCTTCACACAATGGCATCCTTAGACCTCCCTGAAGGGACACCTTGACATATGCTGACCTCAACACCTTTCACTAGTTTTGGAGGGAGAGTCCATAACCCCTTTCTTGTATCCTTAACTCTAAAGCCAGAACCATGTGTTTGATGCTGCCAAGTTCTGCTGTTTTCCGGGGCTTTTCTAATCCAAAGTCTCAAAGCCTCCATTTCTTCAAAGAAAAGTGTGGTCTGACCTATCACAGCAGTATCCCAGTCTCTGGTACCAACTTCTGTCTTACTTGGGGTTTCTAGTGCTGTGCAGAGACACATGACCACAGCAACTCTTGTGTTTCTTTTATAAGAGTTGCTATGGGCTAGAGTACAAGTCAGAGGTTTAGTCCTCAGAGTTACTGTGGGCTAGCGTACAGGTCAGAGGTTTAGTCCGTTATAGTTATAGCTGGAAGCAGGGCAGCATGCGGGCCGACATGATGCTATAGAAGGAGCCAAGAGTTCTACATCTGACATACAATGAGAAAATAACCCTGGGTCTAGCTTGAGCTTCTACAATCTCAAAGCTGGTGCCCTGTAATATACTTCCTCCCACAAGGCCACACCTCCTAATTGTCCCATTCCCTCCCTATGAACCTATGAGGGGCATTTTCATTCAAATTACCTCCCTGTGATAACAAGAAAGGAAGGATAATTAGTCCTTTAATTAGATATTAATTAGATAACTGCCCCTACAATGCAGCCACTACAAGCCCACCCACCACGAGGGTCAGCTGGCTCTGCCTGTTGTTCTGAGACCCGAGTCAGAAAAGTCCAACTTTTTCTGTCCCTTTGTTTTGGATGTTAATGAGAACCTAGGTATCACTTTTCTGAGGCTTTGGCTTCCTTATTCTTTCTCTAAAGCCCCCACCGCCACACGGTTCCTTGTCCATGTGTCTGTCCTGTGTGTCTGCTTCATTCAAGTAGCATGGACTGTTTTACCTTCTCTCCTCCATTCTGCACCTCTGGACAGTGGCTGGGATTCATGTCTTGCCTGTTCTGGAGTGTTTCCCTTACAAGCTCTAATAAAATAGTCCCCCATGCTTCCTTTTGAGGCTGCTCTTAAACTCTTTTATTAATAAGACCAAGAACCTGAAGGAGGGAATCAAGATTTCCCCATAGCACTTTTTCCTAAGAGTGGTTCCAAGAGGCCCAGCTTCATTGAAGGTCTCTTGTGGGTAATCACAGCTGTTCTGATTTAATGGCAGTGGCTGGGACACTCAGGACAGCATTCCCTGACACAAAACAACGCAGAGGCATTCACCCAGGACAGCATTCCCTGACACAGAGCAACAAAGAGGCATTCACTCAATGACAGCGCCATGCTCTTGGATTTTCCCGCTTCTCTCCACAACTGTAAAAATTTCAGTTTTTTTTTCTTTTTAAATTGTTCAGTCTGGGGTAGCTGCTATAGCAACAAAGTCCAGACAACCGGCACATTCGACATCCCTGCTGCGGTTCTGCCAACACACAGCAGGCAGGTGATTCTGGCAGGGTGCTAACTCCTCTGAACTGTACTATCCACAAATCAAAGGAAGAGCACTCAAATAGATCACCTCTAAACCGACTCTGTGCTAAGGTGGAGACTCTTGGACCCAGTAATTGATTGGAAAGCCTCGTGTTGGGCAGACATAGCAGCAGAAAGCAGTGTTTAGGTGTCCTTTGAAGACCCTGGCAGGCATGGAGGTTTCCTCTGTGCTTTGCCAATGGCAGAGCCAGGAGCCAAGCTTTGAGTTTCAGTTCTGAGGCTCCACCCGCAGTTACACAGTTGAGTATTCAGAGTGCCGACCTATGTTAGCAGAACCATGTGCTCACATCAATGTGAGTATACGTCCCTGAGCTTCAGCACCATACAGTGGGAAGCCGAGAGAGACTCGGACTGTACATTAAAACTTACCTTTTAGACAAACCAAATTGGATCTGGCAATGAATTTTTAAAGACACCCAATTGTGTTGTCTCCCAGAGAACACTTACACTTTGCCTTAGAGAAGAAAATAAGATTATGGGAATCCTTGGTTTGAGGGATCTCTCAAAATGATGATCTTGAAGAATGAAAGATGGCTAGTGTTTCTGCTTTCACTGTACGGCCTGTGACAACAAATAGGGATGCAATGCAAGGGGAGAAAAATGCAGACTCGTTCTCAGGAATCCTTATTTCCCTTCTCATCACCAAAGAGCATTTATAGCATTACTCACACGCCGGCGTGGAGTTTTCCAAATGCCACTCATGAAATTTCAGTTGCCTTGGCAGTTTCTGATATAAATTAGTTTGATGGCCAATGAGATACTATCAGTGCACAAGACGCCAAGTGTGGGGTTGAGGAGATGGCTCACTGGGGAGACAGCTTGTTGTACAAACATGAATACCTAAATTCAACCCCCAACACCCACATGAAAAGCTGACCGTGGATTTCCATGGCCGGAGCTCCAGTGTCGGGAGTGTGAGGGAGGATCCAGGAAGACCATGGGGCTCGCTAACTGATAGTTCAGCTCCAGGTTCAGTGAGAGACCCTGAAGATAGGACATAAAGTGTTACATCAGGATACTTAATATCTTCCCCTGATCTCTGCATGCGTGCATGGACATATATAACCCATGCATTTAGGCCCCCATACACTTAAAGTACACACACAATAATAACAACAACAAAAGACGCATAGCACACAAAATACAACATCAAAACCTGAGACATGCCGAGCATGCCTAAGCGTTTGGGAGCTTTCTGAATGCACCTTTAAATACCCAGTAGAAAACATACAACATATAGCACATAAAAGGTGCTAAATGACATCATTATTCATCTGATTATCCAAAAGAGACTACACTCGATCTCTAGCTTTTTAAATAGCTTGATGTCTCCCTTTGGGTATAGGAGTCATGGCAACTATCATTTACAGAGAGAATCCCCATTTCGGGTAAATTTTAAATATCTCATTTGTTCAACAGATGGTTATTGAGCACTGCCGACTTGCCTGGCACAGTGTGAGAAACTCAGCATAGGGCATTAGAAACCCACACCACCTCTCCCCTCAGGGACTCTGCACCCCAGTAGAGGAGGCTGAGAGCGAATAAACAAAGTCATATGATGTCATCACCAACTGCGAGCAGCATGATTTTTTAAATGTTGAGAAGATGTGAAAAAATAAAACTAAAGGTCTCAGAAGGGAAGCTGCCTCAGAAGGTGCTCTTTGAGGGGGGAACCTCAGCGTTTTCCATCACACACCTTGTGGGAGGAAGAAGATGGCAGTGAGGCAGAAGAGCAAGGTGGAGACATCCCTCTCTCCCAAACAGAAAGGACAAACTGGAGCTGAGAGGAACTCTGCCTGAGGAAACGCAGCTGATGAGCGGTTCTTCTACCATCATTGTGACCAACTAACTGACAAGAAGCGTCTTCAGGAAGGATGCAGTCCATCGTGGCAGGAAGTCATGGCAGTGGGGGTGTAAGGCTGCCTCCTCTCTTATCTGTGAATCAGGACACAGAGAGTACCTGGGGACAAGGGTGAAGCTGGGGTATAACCTTCCAGGACCATGTCCTCGATCCGAGTCACCAGCTCTTAAAGGGTCCGCTTCTTCCTATAACAGAACCAGCAGACCATTACACCATTACACCACCAAGCCGACTCTCAAAGATTGCTGTAGCACCAAATTCGGGTGACAAAGAAGTCAGTAGAAGCAACAGGACAGACATCCTTAGTTACTTCATCCTTAGTTACTTCACATCCTTAGTCACTGTCACACTACCTGCTTCAGGCTGAATGCTTCTCCTCTGGGGGTATTGTGTTTGAATGGGAACTGCCATGCTTTGGCCCACATGTGTGCCCACTTGGTCCCCAGCTGATGGCACTGTTTGGAAAGGTTGTAGAACCTATAGGAGGTGGAGCCTCGCTGGGAGAAGAGAGTCACTGGGTGGGGGTGGCCTTGAAACTTTCTACCGCAGTCCTACTACCTAGTCACTCTGTGATTCATGAGTACAGATGCAATGTGACCAGCCAGCCTCTTGCTCTTACCACCATCATCCCTACCTGCAGCTCTGGGGTTCTGTCTTCCCCACCATGATGTATTCCTGTGGAACTACAAGCCAAGATAAACCCTTTATCCTTTGAGTGGCTTTTCCCAGGGTATATTATCACAGCATTGGCAATGGCAGATGAGATCAGAAAAAAAAAAAGGAAGAAATGAAGGAAATGAAAGAAAGAGGAATAAAGGAAGGAGCATAGGAAGGAAGGGAGGAAGGAGGAAAAAATTCTCCCCACATCAAGTAGACCCATCTTACAATACCTGGGAAAATCATTGTTGCCTTTATTCTGAGGTCTTGGCTTAATCCAAACCTGCAGGCTTTGGAGCACAGCCAGCGACAGAGCACATGAGGTTCACTGAGCCAGAGGAATCATATCATAAATCTCTATGCCATTTTGAGAACAGTAAAGAGCAAACAACCCATAACATTATAGAGCAAGAAGATGAACAAATATCACCTTCCTGCTGGATAGGAGAATAAAGTGCATTAGGTAAATAGAAGGCTGACCATCAAATATAAAGGACGTCGGAAACCTACTGATAGAAAGCAATGGGGGGAAATTAAATCCACTCTTGACTGGATAAACCAGGCTATGCAGAAATGATAAGGTTTCAGGCATACTAACCTCAAATACACACCCTGTCATATTTAATATTTTAAGAGGAAGGAATTTGAGAGTCAGCATGTGTGGGAAGGTTTCTCTGACCTTCCCCTATCCAAAGCTGGTCAACAGAACCCCGTGTGAAAGGTGCCCTCCTATATCCAAGTAAAGGGCCATTGTTATCTCTAAGACGAAGGATGCTAAGAGGAACCTTGTAGAAATAGGAGCGGCGGGCTGCGTCCCGGCACCCGGCCGCCCACATGGCTAGCTCTACCTGAAATAATTACACGGACACTGTGTTCATTTAATCGCCGCTTGGCCCTTTAGCTCTAGCCCTTACTGGCTAATTCTGATATCCCGATCAACCCATCTCTAATAATCTGTGAGCACCGGTCTTAGTGAGCACCGGTCTTACCGGGAGTGTATCTTCCCAGGAGCGGGGAGCATGGCGTCTCTCTGAGGCATCTGCTCCCGAGAGCAGAGCTGTGGAGTCTGAGCTCACTTCCTCTTCCTCCCAGCATTCTGTTCTGTTTACTCCACCCACCTATGTTCTAAGCTATGAGCCCAAGCAGTTTGTTTATTACTTAACCAATGAAATCAACAGATTGATATATGACACTCCCACATCACTTCCCCTTTTTCTGTTTAAACAAAAAAAGGAAGGCTTCAACTTTAACATAGCAAAATTACATATAACAAAACAGCTATCAAGTAAAAATTACAATAATCTTTATCATAACTAAGGAAAACTATAACTATAACTAACTATTCTTAACTCCATCAAAAACTCCAGAAAGATACAATTTTACCTAAGCAAACAAAAAAAAAAGAAACTTTAAAACTCTAGAAATGACAGAGACATCTCGCTGCCTGTACAGTCACCCAAAGTTCCTCTGTACCATTGGGGCATCCATCTTCGGCCTACAGGCCCATAGTTTCCAGCAGACATTTCCACAAAGCAGGAAATTTCAAAGGCAGTCACTATCTGCTTGTCCTGAAGAATGTCTCACAGACTCTTTCATGAATCAGGAACCCCGAAAGATCATCTCACCTTAGGCAAGTTCAGTAGTCCTCTCTCTGTGGGTTCTCTGTGTCCAGTTTATGCAATAGTCCAGGCAAGAGCAGTTTCTTGCCCAAATGGCTATCAAACTCCATAAGGATCCTCTTTGATGCCCATCTTCTTTTTGAAGTAGATTGGTGCTGCCAGGAGCAGAGTGTCTCATTGTCATGAAAAGTCCCAAGTTATTAAAACATTTAAAATGCCATATTCTATAATCTTTGAAAGATATGAAGAATGCCTATCTAAAATATATCTATGCACATCTAGAAAATCTTAACTAACATGACTACAAACTTGACTATTATGATTATCTATTAACAAGCTTACATTTTAAGTGAACTACATAATCACAATATCTTAATAGCAGAAATATGCATATACATATAACAAAATTGACCTTAAATCTCTATCAATAAAGCGAAATCTATACTAATACAAATTATTCATATCTATATCAGAACCTGAGGTCAGAGGTCAATGCCATGTGTCCTTAGGCACAAGGGAAATTAGAAAGCTTATTCTATCTTCCCCTTGCTTTTCTTTATAAGACAAAGGCTGGCCACCTTCCTGAAACATTTCTTCAACCCTTAGTTATGAATACGTTCACTGTAAAATGAGACACTGATGGAGCCACACCATTTCTGAGTACAGCCCAAGGGAATCTTAGTCACATTATCACAGAGATACTTCAACATTCATCTTTATTATTGTACTCGTGGAATTAGTCTAGAAGCCCAACAGCAGATGAATGCCAGGTGGTGGTGGGTAGGGAATGGAAAGGCTGCTTAGCACTTAAGAGCACATACTTCTCTTGCAGAGGATGGGAGATCAATTTCCAGAACCTACATGAGGCAGCTCTCACACCACCACTAACTCATAATTTGGGGCACCTGGCTCCCTCTTCTGGCCTCTGTGGACACATGGATACAGGCATTTACATGCACATATTCACGCACAGACACACACATATATGTATTTAAAAATAAAATCATTTTGGTTTTGATTTTTCTAGACAGGGTTTCTCTGTAGCTTTAAAGCCTGTCCACTTGCTCTGTAGACCAGGCTAGCCTCAAACTCAGAGAGATCTGCCTGCCTCTGCCTCTCAAGTGCTGAGATTAAAGAGGTGAACCACCACCAACTGACAAAATAAAATAAATATTTTAAATGGGGTTTATATGCACAATGAAGTCTTTCTTATTCAATCCTAGAGAAGAATGAAATTACATCATGTGCAGAAAAAAATGGATGGTACTACAGATCATCAAGTAAAATGAAATAAGCTAACTTCAGAAAACATCAGATTTTCTCCCTCTTAAATTTAAATATAGGAGTGTGTGTGTGTATAAGTGTGTGTGTGTGTACGTGCGCACATGTGTGTGTGCGTGTGTTTTCATAAATTATGATAGGAGATGAAGAGGTCTAGAGGGAGAAGAGAGATTAAGGGAACAACAAATTATCACATGATTTCTCTATGTGCAGAATCTATATTCAACTACATATTAGCCATTTGACAATATTTGACAATGTATGTGCATGTGACATGCAATCAGAAGAGGGATTATTTGGGGTCAATAAAGGAACCAGGGAGGGAGAAGAGGATGTGGGAAGGTTGTGGGGACAGTATGATGAAGATATCATGGCATATTTGTATGACAATGTCATAAGGACGCCTGCTACTTTGTATACTAACTAAAATAATCAATGTCAAAAAGAAATTGGTATAGCCACAGGGTGGAGCAAGGCATTGAGAAGAGGCAACAAGTTGCTCCTAAAGAAGATGCCACAAGCCAGTCTCATAAGCTCACTAAACTCTCAACTCTGAAAGTAGGCAGATGGAGTCAAGTTCCTTAAACTCTTCAGATTTTGTACAACACAAACCACAAGAGAGCTGGCTTCTTTCGTAGCTGTGGCATGCAGCTTAGAGGAAATGGCACAGTCTGCATCGCTGGCATGAGCACTGGCCTCCCAAATCTCCTGTTATAGGAAGCTCAGGAAGTCAGTCCCAGCTATGACTCTCTGGACCCACCCTGGGTTTGTCCCGGAGTCATGTTGTAGGTGGAGTTACATTTTCTGTACACCAGCGCCAGCCAAGTCTTATGGTACAAAGGACTCTTTTAAAGGATGGCCTCACCCTTGGGACCGCCGTCCTGGCTATTGCTCATCATTGTCCTGTAGCCTGAAGTTCTTCCTTCTCAGTCTCCCTCCTTCCTGCCCCCTCTCCTGCCTGAATCTGCTTCTCCCTCTTTGGGTGTTTCCCTAATAGACCTCTTTCTGACAAAAAATAGTAGTAATAGATCTACTTCCTGGAAGAGCTTACCTGGTATAGTCCAGCACAGTTTACAAAGTTAGTTACCCATGGCGTACTTTTACTCAGAAGTATCTAGTGAGACCACATTCCACTCTGGGAAATTCAAGAGCCTAGCTGTTACCCAGTATACTTAGAAGTCAAGGAAGATTTCTATTCCTCATTTATTTTTTATTTCTGTAGTATGTGTATATGCGTGTACACACAGGTACAGCAGCATGTGTGTGGAATCAAGAGGACACCTGGCAAAGGTGTTACGTAGGCTCTTGGGATCACACTCAAATTGCCCAGGTTGGCACTGAGTCATCTCACCAACCAAGTGACCACATTTTTAAAACATTTACTACAAAGAAAAGATGAGGGCAGAAAGTCTACTGGTTAATCCAAAATCGAATTACAAACTCTCCAGCAAGCACATCAGCTGGCTGTATCTGACACGGTGAACACAGTTTACTGGATGTGGAGACATGGAGTAATCTCTGTAGCTCTAAGCCCTTTCTCTGACATAAGACAGTGCCTAAGAATCTACCTGGAAATGCCTGGCTGCCTTAAAGGGATATCCCCAACCAATTTCTGCTGGATGTTCTAAATGCTCAATCCCATGTTGTTTTTTTTTTGTTTGTTTGTTTGTTTTTCTTGCTATTTACACTCTTACTTTTGCTTGTTATATGTTTTTTTTATTGAGAAAAGGAAAAAAAAAGTTTCTGCCTCATGGTCCTGACTTCCTTGCTCATGTTCTCCCACCTTCTGCTCCTCATTGGGACCTTGGGAGCTCAGTCCGATGCTCCAGTGTGGGTCTTTGTCTCTATCTCCATCCATCACCAGATGAAGGTTCTATGGTGACATGCAAGATATTCGTCAGTATTGCTATAGGATAGGGTCATTTCA
>NW_004949098.1:1933902-1946012 GCF_000317375.1 Microtus ochrogaster | reverse complement strand
GGCTATCGTGAAAGGTGAAACTTCTCTTATTTCCCTCTCTGCTTCCATATCCTTTGTGTATAAGAGGGCGACTGATTTTTTGGAGTTGATCTTGTATCCTGTCACATATAAAGGTGTTTATAAACACTCTCATTCAAAGACAAAAAACAAAAAGGACTCTGATTCCTATCTGTTGAGAATCTAAATCGCCTTGATGAGTCTGAGAATAATGTGGGGAGTGGGGAAGCATGGACCATGTGATGCCAGTCCAGACATCCAGTCATCCAGGCATCCAGGCATCCAGGCATCCAGGCATCCAGACATCCAGGCATCCAGACATCCAGGCATCTACCAGATCATTCACTCATTAGCAAGCAAGCACTTTGCTCTCGCTCTGCACTGCCTTAGTTTTCTGAGTGCAAAGGATAAAGCGGTAAGAGCCAGGCATGGAAATAACCTCAGCAGGGTGAGAACGGTTGGAAGAGAGAAACAAATGCTACAGCACTGAGGGGAAAGAGTCCCGTGTTGTCCAACACAAGATTTTCAGGACAGTAAAGTACAGTGCATTCTAGGTAGGGAGCACCTTGTGTGCAAAATGATTAGGAGTGTGCAAGGAAGAGCAGACTCTGATCATCATAAAAAGAATCAGAATTCATGAGGTTCGGTGCAGCACACAGGGGCTACAAGTCAATCAGTCACATGCTTGCCACACCTCATTTTGATCTGTAGCACCAAATACAAATCAGGTGTAAAAGACGCTTGTAGACCTATTACTGGAGAAGTAGAGACAGGAGGATACCTGGGACTGGTTGGCCAGCGAATCTAGTCAGCTTGGAGAATTCCAGGCCAGTGAGAGAACCTTTTCAAAAATCAAGGTGGTGTATGAGGATGGGAATACTATCATAATATAATATATACATGTATAAAACTATCATAATAAAATCCATTATTATGTTTAACTAGTATGCAATACTAATATGTATATAAAATAAAACCAGGTTGATAGTGACTGCGGAATGACACCAAAGGCTGCCTCTGGCATCCAAATGCATGTGCACACATTTATTCACACCCATATGAACACAGAGACACACCCATGGAACTGCGTGAGAGTTCTGCTTGGTCTGAGCCCCACCTTTGCAAAAAGGAGCACTGGAAGTCTCTCAACAGTGGGATGGGCCCAAACTAGTAGCTGCAAGACCCTGATGGTTGCAAATGAAGATGCAATAATTATTGTGCACATGAAACTGTTCACACCAATATATGTGTGATATTGTTTTGTCCCTAGAAGAAAATAACTTATTAAAAAGTATCAATATAGAACTGTTTTGGAGTAATATGAGTAATAGAAATACATGTTCTTTTGAGACTTTATTATAAACAAAATAATACATCTTCAAAGAGAGCTGAGATTCCAGGGTGGGGAGCTCTGAAATTGTCTTACCGAGTCGCAGAATTAACTTCATTAAGTGCAGAATTCCAAATCTAAAGACTAGAACTTTAGGCTCCCATGTCATGTGACTGTTCTCCATGCTCTCATTTTACTCTGTGCTTGATATTTTTTTAACTCCTCGTTTTTTAAGGACCCATGCATATTTTATGAATTGAGCCTAAATGTCTCATCATCACACATCCCAGAGACTCTCTGCTCAGGAACTGATCATTAGTGAATTCATTTTGTATGCTAGTGGTTGTCAAAGGCCGCTCTGAAGGTGTTACATTGAGTTTTGACATTAATTGATGAACACTTAAGCTCCTCGTAACTCTGCCGAGATTCGGAGCAGCAGAAATTAGAAAGATGAATCTCAGGAGATGAATCCATTGGAAAGAAATGTGGCCCCAGAGTCATTACTGCTGGATGCCTGCGCTGCGGTGACAGCCGCACAGAATGCGGTAAGGGCTTCCAGCCGCTAAGGGACTGAAGGCTCTCGTGGGGAGAAAAAAGCAGTGATTCTCCCCCTCAGAGACAAGCTGTTGGCAGATAACAGTTGGCGGGGAAGGGAGAGAGGGATTCTTCAGTGGCAGGCCCGCTGGTAGGATCTGCAAATGCCCCCTCACCAATGCTCTCTTAAAGAACTCCAACAAAACTCCGTTGGGTCACCAAACAACGCTGACAGACACCAAAACAGAAGGGAGACGAGTTGGAAGAGGAAAAAAAGCAGCAGAAATGGGAGGGGAAAAGAGAGCCTAGTGAGGGGAGAATACGACCAAAATATTTTATCCACAAGTCTGAAGACTGCACAGTGAGATGCTGGAGAGAGGGCTCACAGGGGAAACAGGTGAAGAGCACTTCTGGCTCTCGCAGAGGAACTGAGTTCAGTGCCAGCCTCTAAGATCTAGAGATTCATAATTCCTGTACCTCCAGCTCCAGATATCCTTTTCTCGCTTCCACAGACACCTGCATTCATGTGCACATGCTCCAACACAGACACATGACACATAATTAAAATTAATAAAAGTTTTAAGAAAGAAAAGAACAACATTCCTATGAAACCCATTAGCAAAAGCTAATAAAAATACACATCTTTTATTATGTGTGTGTCAAACAAGCTGGCAAAAGCACAGTTCAATGTCACCGTCCTACTTTCCGGCACATAAGAGAACTAAGTTTACCTTATCACTTAAAGATGGGCATCTCCGAGACAGGGGAAAACAATTTCGGTGGAAACCATAGAGAGCTCTTCTTTCTATTACTTCCCAAGGATTTGTAGAAATGGGAACTGTCACTCTCAAGCGAGCAGACAGGAGTCAGGGTCGGAGACTCCCGTCAGCTTTGACAAGCAAGTATTAAGTAAAGACACAGAACTGAGAAGGAAATAATGCGGTTTTCTCTGGCAGCAACGGCACTAAATGCTGCCCAGCTTTGCTTGTATTTGAAAGAATTTCTGGATGCTCAGGAAGGTCCCACATTTTATAGAACATTCTAAAAGAAAGGGAAATTCTAAAATAATGACTAAGTAGATTGAAAGTCCATTAGCATTCAAATCTACATCCGAAAATTTCAACGCAGGTCTAAACTTCTCTGGGGTCACACGACTTTCCTGGAATCAAACTTCGGTCAACAGCGCCGTCGGCTTCTTTCTTCTTTTCTTTACCATTCAAAATCTCTCACGGGAATATTCGAATGATTTCTGCTTCTTCCTTTGCTTTACCCTACGGAGTTTCAGCTGCTCAAAAGGTTCAGAGAAGCATGGGGGGTTTGTGAAGACCCTGTCTCAGGGAAAGCAAGAAAGCAATTAGGGAAGCTTTTAGCAACCTGACTTCATTAAAATAATTAACAGCTACACCTCCACTGGGCCTGACACAGCACTGGCCTCTACGAACTTTTCTTTCTCATCTCTTCGGCAAGAGGAAAAGATATAATTATCTCTAATTTACAAATGAATAAGCCGGGGCTTGAAAATGTCCTTTGAATTTTCAAAGTCACTTAGCTTGTAAATTGTGTAGACAGGTTCCCATCCCAGGAAACTTAACACAAGTGCCCAGTGTGCTCTCTTCTTACAGTGGGCTTACTCACCCGGGATGTGGGGTGGGCACTTGCAACCGAAGGCACACATGAAGTATATGTTCCCATGAAGGGTAATGCTGTGATTGCAATGTGCAAAGTCCCCCTTGGCACACATGTTCGAACACTTTCTCAAAAAACAAAAACAAAAAAACCTTCCCTGGAGGAAGTGGGTTGCCAGAGGCTGGTTGTTGTGAGGTTTTGTGCCTGGACTCCACTTCTGTTCACGTCTCAACAATCTCCTCCGACATTGTTAGCCTTTCATTGGCAGATGCCAGGGTCATTTAATAAACAGCCACTCATGTGTCTGTCTACGTTGTCTCGTGTCTGTGTTCCTCACAGGAAGCTCTCCGTCTCCCCATACTCCCCATGAGCTATTTGGATAGCAGAACTGAGGTTTTTCTCCTTGTACACCCACCTTGAACTCGTGTTTTAAGTTTTTGTTCATTGGATAGGAAGGCTTGTCAGCCTGTATCTCTCACTGCTGAATATCTCCTAATCAACTGTTGTAGGAATCCCTTGATACTTGGGATTGTCCATTACTTCAGCTCAATCCAACCCCTACCTGCCGGTTCATAAACGTGTAACTCTCCTTTAGAAATGTGTGTTTTAATTTGTTAGTATCTCCTTGCATGTGTTAGTTATAATTGGAATAACTATTTGATTTGAAATTTAAGACAGGGTCTCGGGTAGCCTACACTGGCCCCACCCTCACTTGGTAGTAGAGACTGGCCTTGATTCTCCTGCTGCCACCTCCCAACTGCAGGACAAGTATTGAAATCTTTCAAAAAGTGTGCACTTCTTCTCTAAGCAGTTAAATATTTTTGCTAAATAGAAATAATATTTAACACTTACGCATCTCTCTTTGGCTCTCTTTTGGTTTTGTGCTTAACACTTAATTCTTTTTCAAACGGCATCTTCTCCAACTTCTTTTTTCTGGCTCTTGATAATCCCATTCTGCATATTCAAAGAAAAAAAGCTTTTTTTCCCCCTCACTCTTGGGCTTCTCAAGTATCCCACACTGCCTTCAAACTGCTGATTCTCCTGCATCTACCTCCCAAATGCTTGGATTGCAAATGTGTACCACTACGTGTGGCCAAAGCAAATCAAAAAGTAAACATGGAAATATCTGAATAGATATAGTAGATGAAATATAAAGCTATTATGATCCCACTCAATGCTAACAAGTACTAAAAATTTAGCCCTGTGTCATCAGTCAGTACTTTTTATGAATAGAAATATAAATTTAAGTAAATGAAAACTTTGTATAATATGTTTAAACTCATTTTACTTTACAAAACATTACGGGTATTTGTCTTAAAATTGTTTTGTATTTTGTGACATGAATACACAAAATGTGAATATTTCCTGCCTTCACTAATTTAAGGGCTTTAAGCTGGCTCCAACATTTGGCTACTGTAAATAACAGTGCAACATGGTTCATCTTACTCCCATGGCTCTGAGCACGTCAGTAAGTGTTTCCAAATACCAACTCCAAATGACATACACACTACTTCTCCAAACATGAAATTTCCCTCCGGAAACACTGGATCAGCTAATGTGTTCCATAACGCACATGATGGCATTCTCTGCAATGCAGACATGCTATTTTCATTACTATCTTATTTATGTGTGTGGGTGTTTCACCTGCATGGATGTGTGTGCACCGCCTGTGTGCTGATACCCACAAAGGCCAGAACAGCCTCAGATGCTCACCTGGAACTGGAGTTACAAACAATTGTAAGCTACCGTTTGGGTGCTGGGAATCAAACCTGGGTCCTTAGCAAGAATAGTCAGTGCCCTTAACCACTGAGCCATTTCTCTAGACCCTATAAATTCTATTCCTAGTATTAAAGCTATTGTGACCCAGTTATAAACCAAAATTTCCCTCTAAATATCTTATTGCCTAAGTTGATCAATTTTCCATAGCATGATTGTTGAGCAACATGTTTATAAATCACGTTTGTGCGATCCTTTTATTTTTAATCCAAATGTTTCATCATTGTGAGTGTGCTGTGCCTTTTGAAACCATGCCCATCCAGCGCATCACAGACCTTCAGATCAGTTCCTCATTTCATCCTTTCTCTTTCAGCTTCATGCTTAAAAAACATATGAAATATTTATGTGGTTGTGTTTGTCGCTTTTGTTATAACTCCTTCCATAACTAATTTATTTCATTGCTATCATTTTGTGCAGAAAGACATTCTCCTTTCTGACTTAAAACCCCTCTTCCCCTTCTGGTATTTCCCCATGCCTGAAGGAGAATAGAATGACAACTTCCACTCCTCTGGCTTCTCCCATCTAAAAAGCAATCTGAAAACCCAGAGCTAAAATAATAGCTGAGTGGGTGGTTCATGTTACAGTCATGAAATTTAGAATCTTGGTCGCCATGGAGAAGATCCATCTTCTTCTTGGTTTACTGAAAACCGTGAAGCTGACTTTGTGTTCTCCTGCACTGAGGAGAGAGAGAGAGAGAGAGAGAGAGAGAGAGAGAGAGAGAGAGAGAGAGAGAGAAAGACGTTTGTTTGTTCATTTGTTTGTTTGTTTGTTTGTTTGTTTGCCACCTCCAGATTTATGGTGTGCAGACCTCCACTGCAAATCCCTGAAGAAAGTCTGTAGAAGTATCACATCACTGGAGAGCTGAAGGCTTACTGCAGGACAGGTAGGATGGAGTACTAAGCTAGATCTGGATCCTAGGTTACATCAGTCTTTTGGTTAGCATCCAATCATCTGTGGTTCAAGTTATTGATTAATGGTCCTCAACAGACAATGAGAAGAGCACAACTTGTTCACTCACTGGGTCCTGGGGTTGGCAATGCCTGATTGATTGCTGTTCTGAATGTCCTCCCTGTCTCTAGGATGTGTGGTCTCCTGGCTTTGTAGCCTCCCTTGTGATGGTTAACACTGATTGGCAGACCCTAGCATCCCAAGTCTGTGAGAGAGGGTCTAAATCAGAGTGACTAAATTAGGAAGACCCATCCTAATGGTGAAACATTCTTGTGGGCTGGATTCAGGACTCAACAAAAAAGAGAGAAGAAGCATTCATCTCCCTGCTTCCTGCTTCAGGATACAGTATGGCCAGCTACCTTACATTTATGTTTTCACGACCTCGCTGCCATGATGTATGTACCCTTGAACAGAGACACAACAAACCCTTCTTTCTCTAAGGTGCTTTTGTCATGAATTTTGACATGGCAATGAAAGAAACACTGGATGTGCGCCCTTTGTCTTCTTCCCTGCCTACAGCATCTTTTCTCTAATGTGGGTGGAAGAAAAGCAAAGGTTAAATACTTCTTAACTTACAATAAATGATCCATCGCCCACACAATCCACAGACACCCAACAGGTGCAGAGAGCCGACTATACTTTTCAAAGGATTATGTCAATGAATGTAAAATTCCATAAAGCAGTTGGCTTTAAACTTTTGATGAACCTGCTTCTATTAATAAAATGGTTGCATAGTTATCACTTTCTTTAAAACTGCTAAATTAAATGTTTCTCTACACATTAATTTTTTCTTGTTTGATTTTATGACTAGAGCATGTTCTTTTGTTTGACTACCACTGTGTTAGGAGCAGGGAGAAAAGGGTGAGGGAAAGGGAAGGATTAGAAGGTCAGAGGGCAGGAAGATGTGCAATAAGGAGTCAACAGTGGAATCCTGTAGCATAGGGAAACAAGACAGGCAGAAGTAACATGTCAGAGGGCTACTTATAACCTAAAAGCACAAAATATATAAACATTTTTTCAGTGTTGCTTATACCATGCTTGTAAACCAAGTTTAACATAATATCTCATGAAAATTTTTTCAAATTTATCTGGGAACTGTTGTAAGAATCTTGAAAGTCAAATGCGAACCTTGACTGCCTTCTCTAAACGGTCCTTCCTACTGTCATTCCCTAACAGCCCATGTGTTGAAGCCCACGTGGTCTGTATGGTCTAATACCCGTTGAGATGTATTAGAACCTTTAAGAGGCAGAGCCAGGGGCTGAAAAGGTGGTTCAGCAGTCAAGAGTACATACTCCTCTAGCTGAGGACCTGAGTTCGGTTCCCAGCTTCCACACTGGGTGGCTCACAGCCATTGTAACTCCAGCTCAAGAGGATCTGTTAACTCTGGCTTCCTCACTCACAGGCACATACACACAGACACAGACATGCCAAAAAATATTAATAAATCTTTAAAAGAGAAAACAAGTAGAGGAAGGTAAGCCACCAACGATGTGCCCTTGAAGAGGGTATAAGAGACCCGGTGCTTCCTCTCCTGCTTTTCCTTCCCAGCTCCCATGAGGTAAAGGGCTTCACTTCATCCCATTCTCTGTCATGATGAACAACTTAACGACAGACTCCAAAATGACAGAACCCACCAACCACAGACCAAAACCCCAGAGCTAAGAACAGAAGCAAGCCTTCTTTTATACTATTTCAGGTACTCTGTTACAGTGGCTAGTGTGGCTTCTCTGTGGCTTGCATTAAATCATATCAGGTACTGTCACTAGGTGGCCTGGTTGTGATATAGGTGTTGCAGTGGCCCGTCCCACCGCTGAATTTTTCAGGGTGCGATTACACTGTTTTGAAGTAGTAGGACTTCAGCTCCTATCCCCTGACTGATTTCATTCTCTTTTGTCTTGTTTTTGATTTATGCCAGAAATATTATTACGACTTGCGCTCATCATCTCAGAAAGCCTCATTTTGTGTAAATTTTAGGTCTCCTGATCTTGTCCCAATAACATAACTCATGTCTAATTAGTTTGGGATATTTCAATAGCAGATGATAGTCTGGCTCAGGCTAATTATGGCTGTTAATACAGGATAATGATAGAATGGTAATAAAAAACATCCCTTTTCATATCTGGAGTTTACTATAAGCTCCTCTGGAACTCAAAGAGGATCATGTTTGCATTGCTCATCCCTGTGACTAAAAGAAATGGCAGAAATCACATTTCAGTACACCATTAATATATCTTTGCCCAGCCGGCGATGTGGGCTTCAGATTGCAAATCTGATCTGCTCTCCAAGCTTTTCTACCTAAGAGCTTTTCTCTCTTAGCTTTATCCCTAGATTAAATACCCAATGCTGTTTTAGTGTCTAATTTCTTTGGACAGGCCAACAGCATTGCAAAATACAGGCAATGTTTTTTGTTAGCGGGGACATCAAAGGCCATGAATCCCTAGTATTGTTTACAGTGTTAGATAGGGGATTTTTTAATTAAAAATCTCTTCAGTGTCATGGATATATCCAAGGCTCGGGAATCCATGAATTAAGCAGTAAATGGGTGGATGGCTTAGCTATGTTATAAGAAGAAGCAAACAGAATGAAAATTAATTTTGCTGCTGATGTTTCATTTTTAATTTGTGCATGTGTGCGCCATGTGTGTGAGGCCAACAGTCAGTTTGGATGTTTTCTATCATTCTCTACCTTGGGTTTCTTTCTTGCTTCTTGATTTTTGTTTTGTCTGTGACTTGGTCTCTCACTGAACTCTGAGCTCACCAATAAGCTAACCAGTGAGCTCTGGAAATCTGTCTCTGATCCCTCAGTCCTGCATACAAACTCACATTCTTGTGCTCGCACAACAGGCCTGGTACTGACAGAGCTGTCTTCTTAACCCTAAAACTGGAA
Organism: Microtus ochrogaster; assembly: GCF_000317375.1. Taxonomy (NCBI): domain Eukaryota; kingdom Metazoa; phylum Chordata; class Mammalia; order Rodentia; family Cricetidae; genus Microtus; species Microtus ochrogaster. The sequence continues at coordinate 1,936,915 of NW_004949098.1, read as the reverse complement.
ATTCGTTAGCATTATACTTAACAAAATAAATCACTAAAGCATCTAAAGCCAGAAACAATGTGAATAAGATAGCCAAGCTGTCTGGGAAATGTTCAGCGGTAGGTCACGGTCTACTCCAGAAGAGGTTGCTTAGAGAGTAATGAAGGTCTCTGTCCACCCCAGATGACACTGTGTCCCCACAGTACAAAGCAGGCTTAGCATATACTTCCCACTCGGTAGATGATATGCAAATGGGAAAGAATGCCAAGGTTTAAAATAGTCTGTTGTTATGGTTTCTTATGAGAAATAAAGACTGAGAAATGAGAACTGAATTTAGCAAACTAAAAATGGAAAATCACCAAGACTTTAAATAAGTGAGATCCAGGCCCCACTGTCACACATCACTCATGGAGCTCTGGGAAGAAGGAAAACAAAGACCCTGAGGATGCAGTGTAAAGGGTGGTTAAACGTTGTACCTTGGGCATCCATGAGTAAAAGTTATGCAAGTATGAGGAAATGAATTTGAATCACCAGCACCTCTGGACCATGGGCATGACTGCATGTACCTGTAATCCCAGCAGGGGAAGACAGATAGAAGATGGCTCTAGTCTTAATGGCAAGCTTTCAGTCCAGTGAGACACCCTGTCACTAAAACTAAGGTGGAAAACTACAAAGAAAGACACCCAATATCCTTCTCTGATCTCTGCACACACATGGCATCAGTACACAAAACTGTATGCTCATGTGTGTGCAACCACACACACACTGGGGTAGGAAGTACCTACAATGAAGCAGGGTGTCATGAGTTTAGAAGCCCAGAATTCAAGAGGCTGGGGTATGAAAACCATAAATTTAAGGCCAGACTGGGAAACACAATTAGTCTCTATCTCAAAATAAGAAAAGTAAATAGGTAAATTGCTAAATGAAACCCTGGTGTGCACCCCATGTTATTTAAAAGCAAGTACTGTTTTCTACTTCTCCTAACTCCAAACCTAGGCCCATGTTTCTCTGCCAAACTTAGGGCTAATCATGGGCTGAAAACAAAGATAAAAAAGTTTTCCAAGCCGGGCGATGGTGGTGCGCGCCTTTAATCCCAGCACTCGGGAGGCAGAGGCAGGCGGATCTCTGTGAGTTCGAGACCAGCCTGGTCTACAGAGCTAGTTCCAGGACAGGCTCCAAAGCCACAGAGAAACCCTGTCTCGAAAAAAAAAAAGTTTTCCAAGATACTGTTGAGGCTCTGTTCTTAGTAGCATCCCCCTTGTTAGATAATCACAGGAACAAGCCGGCTTGTTTAGCAACTTGCCATGTGGTCTTCGAGACACTAACAGCACTTGCCAACTGAGCTCTCTGTCACAGTTACTGTTCTATTGACATAAGAAAACACCACGACCAAGGCAACTTAAAGAAGAAACATTTAATTCGGGGCTTGCTTATAGTTTCAGAGAATTAGTCCATCACTATGACAGTAGAGTGCATGGTGGCAGACAGGCAGGCTTGGTGCTGGAGCAGTAACTGAAAGCTTACATCTAATCCAAAAATTGCAGGCACAGAGAGTGGGACAGGGCCTGGAATGGGCTTTTGAAATCTCAAAGCCTAACCCTAGAGACACACCTCCTCCAACAAGGCCACACCCACTCCAAAAAGGCCATACCCATTCCAACAAGGCCACACCTCCTATCCTTCCCAAACAGTTACACTAACGGGGGCCAACCATTCAAACATATGAGCCTATGAGGACCATTCATGTTCAAATCACCATGCTCTCATTCTTTATCTCTGTGTACATGTTCATGTGTGTGCTTAAACTGGGACAGGTTGGAGCCACATCAAAGATAAATGTCAGGTATCATCCCACTCTCTATCTTATGATGATGATGATGATGATGATGATGATGATGATGATGATGATGATGATTACATCTCTGTGTGTATGCATGAGATGTGTTCACATGTGCTACAGCATGTGTGTAGTTTGGGGGGAGTCGTCCTCTCCTCCCATCATGTGGATTATAGGTATCAAGGATTTTCACAAGTCCTTTATCCATGGAGCCTTGCCACCAACCCTCCACCTTATTGTTTGCATCAGCGTCTTCTTGCTGGACCTAGAGCTTACTTACTAAGCTAGGCTGGCTGCCCAGCAAGCCCTTATGATCCTCCTGTCTCTACCATCCAGTATGCTTGCCTGGCAATTGCTTTACTGATTCATCCCCCCAAAGCCCACTGAGTTTACATTCTTCTTTTAGGTATGGTTTTCTTTATTGTTGGGGTTCTTTTTGCATTACAGATTAAAATAAAATCAAAGCAAATTCAGATTGCCATTCTGCAGGCTGTCCTCTGTGACTCCTGACTGATATGGTCGCCATCAGCCCCTGAATACTCGGTGGTCTTGCTGGCCTTTCGTTCTATGTCTCTCCACCAAGCATCTGCTCAGGGCTGCAGAACCACAGCTCAAGGAACCCATGTTCAAGCCTATCAATATTTCTACTACCCTCCTCCTAAAGCCAAAATCTCACAAAGCACTTTCTGCCTCTATCTCTTGAGACACAATAATTATATAGATGCTGTAGGAAAGTCCTGAAACAATCCTAAAAGGTAAGGTATATCCAAAAGTCTGATTTCTGTGCAGACTTCATTTCTCAATCCCTCCATTTCCCTATTTGCACAATTACACTTGTGAAGTGTAAAGCAAACAGTTAGTGCCAGGGTCTGTGGGGATAAGAGTGAGGTGAACTCTCCTGGGTTAGGGCTCTAAAATGTCTGGAGGGCCCCATCCATGAACTAATAAATATCACTTGCCTTTACTTTCATTGCACGGGGCTTGCTTGATGGAGAAAGTTTGAATTAAGTTCCAGGAAAGATACAGTGCAGATTGGGTCAGAATCTTCATAAGCCTCTCTGTGATGGGTGTGGGCTCTCCTTTCCCATCTCCAGGAGCCTCTCTGTAATGATGGGTGTGGGCTCTCCTTTCCCATATCCAGGAGTCTGTGATGGGTGTGGGCTCTCCTTCCCATCTCCAGGTGTCTCTCTGTGATGG
>NW_004949098.1:1931588-1933583 GCF_000317375.1 Microtus ochrogaster | reverse complement strand
CTCCAGGAGCCTCTCTGTGATGGGTGTGGGGCTGTCCTCCTTCCCATCTCCAGGAGCCTCTCTATGGTGGGTGTGGGCTCTCCTTCCCATCTCCAAGGGGAATAATTACATGAGCTCTACTTTCTGATCACCTGCCTCCCTCTGTCAGATCTGGCATCTCTATTGAAAGATAATTGCCTCCTGGAATATTCAATTAGCTTTTAATTAAATATTGCTCATTAATATAACTGCAAGACAATAAAACATATGTCATTTGATTAGCCAAAAATTCAAATATAAATTACATTCATTTTTATGCCAACATGCACTTTACCTAATGACACATTTGTCACCCTGGTATAAAAAGATTGTGTGTGATCTTATTTTCTTTTAAAGATGTTTTTAATAAGCCTACAAGCCGAGTTTTAAAATTAATCTGGCAGTTCCTATTCTTTTCCTTATCTCTGTAATCAGTGTTTAGAAAAGAAAGTTAAACACAACAGAACTTCTTCATAACAGCAAATATTTAGATGTCAGCTTAGTCTTCAACTTTTTATAAAAAAAACTGTTATAAAAACTTGCAAATTAAAGCACTCATGCACTGGAATTAAACATGCTCAAAGTTGATACATATCAATGGATTCCATAGAGCAGCCACTCTGAAGCTGTAGATCTTCACGCTGGATTTTACACTTTCACTGCTGGGTGTATTAAATGCATGAGTTCAGTTTTAGATGATGCTACTTTGTATGGCAAATTTGCCCTTTTATCATATATATTAGTAGACAGTTATGTGTAATTTCATAACTTATTTTTCGAATGTGAAAAGTAGTACATAACCCTTTAGAAATCTTTGAAAATACTTGAGTAACACTGTGTTGATGAATTGAAGCCCAGTTCTCTTTCCCTGAAGACCTATTCCTTTTCCTTGAGTTCCTACAGAGGAAAATTATAGCAAATATGGTCATAGTCAAACCTGCTTTTTTCATTTATGATTGTGTTGTAACCATATTTCATGCCATTAATGATTTACAAATTTTAAAATCTAAAACGCTATACATTACATCACACTATCACTTCAATTATAATTTGAGGGTTTTCCCTCAGTCTGTTACTAGTTCAGATAAAAGAGAAACCCACTTATGAAGAGAACTTGGCCACATCCCTGATTACTGCCTTCAGGCAGATTTGGAAGAGAAGCACAGAGAGAATATGTGTACTTTCAGATGTCTGCATCCTCATAAAGCAGAAAGAGGCCTGGCACAAATTCTCCCAGGGTTTTTAACGACCCTGAACATGATGCACCATGATGGAGCAGGGATTGCTATGGCCAAGCTCTAGTCTCCTGTCGGCTCCGTCAAGCACACCTATGAAAGCTCCCATGGCTCTGGTCTAAGATCATGGAGCAGCTCTGGTGTGGTAGCAACACATACACCCCAGAGAGCAATGGCTGCTGCGGTCAAACCTCTCCATCTGTAAGTAAGGTGCAGGGGTAAGTGCCAACCTCAGCAGTCGCCCATATCATCCAGAAAAAAAGGTAAAGCCACCTCATGGAGCAAGATGGCCTCCCACAAGCTAACTCACTTTCTTTTTTTTTTGTTTTGTTTTGTTTTTCGAGACAGGGTTTCTCTGTGGCTTTGGTGCTAACTCACTTTCTTTGACTTCATCTCAGTCATTCACGACCTGCTGCTCAAACTCAACCTCACCGTAGGCACAGCAGCCACCTGTGGGCTCCATGAAAATACCAGACACCTGTGGGCCCTGCGTTGTGTCCTTTGCACAGAAGCCTGTGGAGGAGCCCGCTTGCTCTCCCAGGGACTTCGCTCAAACATCATCTTCCCAGTGAGCTCTTGCTTGAAAATCTGCTCACCACATCCTTGCTCCAGAGTGTCTTTACGCTTTGTATTTTCCCCACAAAGTTTTGATGTGGGAGTGTCATATATCAATCTGTTGATTTCATTGGTTAAGGAATAAAGAAACTGCCTAGGCCCCTTGATAGGCCAACCCTTAGGTGGG
>NW_004949098.1:1924082-1928843 GCF_000317375.1 Microtus ochrogaster | reverse complement strand
CCTTAGGTGGGTGGAGTAAACAGAGCAGAATGCTGGGAGAAAGAAGCTGAGTCAGAAAGTCGCCATGGTTCTCGCATTCCAGGCAGAAGCAGGTTAAGATCATTCCTGGTAAGCCAGCTCGTGGGCTACAAAGATTAATAGAAATGGGTTAGATTAATATGTAAGAGCTAGCCAATTAGAGGCTGGAACTAATGGGGCCAGGCAGTGTTTAAAAGAATACAGTTTCCGTGTAATTATTTCGGGTAAAGCTAGCCGTGGGGGCGGCCAGGTGCCGGGGACGCAGCCTCGCCGCTCTAATTTCAACAAAGTTTAATCTGTCACTGCTATGAGTGGATGTCTTTCTGCTCAGATCTAAGTTCCATACAGAACGGACGTTTATGTCATCTTTCTTGATGTATCACCGCACCTAAAACAGACTCCAGGTGGTAAAGAGGCAGTGTTAGGTTCTGGACACTGTCTGTGGACCACTTCCCTGAAACGGAAGGAAAAGAAAACAGAATTATGTACAACTTGTCAGTTTCTATGTTATGTGCAGTCTTAATGCAACCAGTTTCCACCCACGTGTCTAAGCGTGGTGCTGGTTACTTACAGGCACCCTGGCTCTCCTAAGCCACTGATACTCAGCTCCAGCTATTCATAAAGGATGGAGATGGTGTGGAATATGAAATTCTAAGTAGACAGGCCACTGCAGGAACCGGCTCCCCTCAAGCCTCCAGCACCGGGAACTCGAAAGGATGCCATAAAGGAAGAGGGAATCTGCGGGGGCTTCACAGATGGCAAAGATAAAGGTGGCGCAGACATGAGCAAAGTGCTTTGTCAAACATGGCTAACTGTGCAGGATAAAACTGCAAAATACAAGAGCAGGCTTTCAAACTGCTTGCCAGTCACCTTCCCTTTCTCTCTTTTTTCTTCCCTCCATTTGTCTGTTTGAGGGAGGGTTTCACTCTGTCACCCAGGCTGGTCTGAAATTTAACACGTAGTCCAGGCTGGCCTAAAACTCACAGGTCCCCTCCTGACTGCTGGAATTGCATTTCTGTATTCGTGTGTGTGTGTGTGTGTGTGTGTGTGTGTGTGTGTGTGTGTGTGTGTGTGGTGATGGGGATTAATCTAGGGTAATGTAAATACTAAGCAAACACGCTACTCCTTAATTTTTTTCCCAGGCCCAAATTAAACCTTTTAATTTTTAAAAATATGGTTCTATAGCTCCAGACAACAAAAGGAAGAATTCACTGACAGAAATAGACATTGTGCTTGTCCCACTTAAAAAACAGAGGGCAGTATGAACTCTTCCCAGTATGTCTGTCAGGCAAGTTATTCCGGAAGTGGAGTTAAGCATCAACAGGAAGAGTGAGTCTTACGATCCGCATAAATGGTTGTTTCTCCACTACGTCACTCATTTATGTTTTCTACATGCTAAAATTAAAGCTTGTACTAATGTATAGTGTCTCCATTTCTATTCCTGTTGCTGTAAGTAAGAACAAACAAACAAGACCCCTTGACAAGGTGGCTGAAGAATGGTCCAGTGGTTAGGTGAGCATACTGCTTTTGCAGGAGACCCAAGTTTGATACCAAGACTCTTAACCACCTGTGACTGCAGTGCCAGGGGATGATGCCCTCTTCTGGTTTCCAAGGGCACCTTCACTCACGAGTGCATACTCACACACACAAGCACATAAATTTTTTCATCTTTTCAAAATAATAAAATTTCTATTAAAAAAACTCTGACAAAAACAACTTAAAGGAGAAATGGTTTATTTTGGTCCATAGTTTCAGGTCACAGTCCATCAGAGCGAGAAGAGGTCACAGTCCATCATAGCAAGAAGAGGTCATGGTCCATCACAGCGAGAAGAGGTCATGGTCTATCGTGGTAAGAAGTTACAAGAGCAGAAACATGAGGCACTTAGTTACAGCATCATCAAGAGGCAGAGAGCAATGAATTCAGGCTAGCATGTCCATTCTCGTCATTTTGCACAGTCCAGGATCCCTGCCCACAGTTAAGATGAGCCTTCTCACAGCAGCTAAAGTAATCAAAGACCATCCCTCACGGTCCCACCTCCCAGGTAGCTCTAGAATGTGAGAAGTTGACAATAACACGAGCCCAGATGGAGGTATTAAGAATGTTTAAGAATAGCCGCTAAAAGTCTCAAAATTATAATCCTCAGCTTCCAGACCTCTATCGTAAAGATGTCAAGAGTGCGGAAAGTGGAGAATTCCCACATGCAAAGGGTAACAGAGCAAGGGAAAAGAACCGTGCAAATAAAACAGGAGAGCTGGCATGGCATTGTGTCCCGTGATCTCAGCACTTGGGAGAATGAGGAAGGAAAGTCCCAGGCCAACTTGGCCTACAGAATGAGGCCTTGTTCCAAAAAAGAAAATGTGGAACTAATTTAAAATGCATGCAGTCAGATGAACTGCTTCTTTAATTGATGGAAACACATTAAATTTCAAATACAACCTTGTGCATATGCCATGTGCCTACGTGAAATCAACACACAGAAGGTGGGAAGGGAACACACTTGCGAAGGAAGGGTGGCAGATGGGAAAGGAGACATAGCTTAGAGGTAAGAGAACACACTGTGCCAGACCTGAGTTCAAATCCTCAGAATCCAGGCAGAATCCCGTGTGTAGCCCCATTACCTGCAACTCCAACACTGTGGGGACAGAGATAAGAGGGTCTGGGGTTCCTGGCCACCTAGCTTCAAGTTCAGTAAGAGAACAAACCAGCGAGTGACGGAGAGGACACCCAGCCCCCTCTGGCCTCTGTGCACATGCACGGACATGTATGTACTTACAGCAAGTTTGCATACTCCACACATTCTCACGTACACTCAAAAAGTAATTTTTAAAGTGATGAAATTGAACATATAAATTTATTTAGGATCTATTTCAAAATCCCTACAAAAGTGGCAGTTGATAATTTAAAGCCAAAACAAAGATGACAATAAAAGAGATGTTATCTGTGGCATTGTGAAAGCTGCACAGGAAGTGGATTCTTGGTAACCCACTTAGATGGTAGTGAAGAAAGCAGAAGAGCCGGTCTTACCCCAGCAGACTCAGAAGGCTTAGGGTTGGTGGCTCTGGGGCTCTCGGAGATGTGGCAGAACAAGGCAAACTCCAGTGCAAATAGGAAGATGTGCAGGAAATGTTGAAGAAGCCTTCTCAGGCTACTCACCATGATTGTGATGAAGGGTTTATGAGCGAACTAGGTAAAGCACACAGATGTCAGGGCTAGCTACGATTTCTGCCTGTTTGCTATGATGCCACAGCGGAAAGCTAATATGTAATTCTAATTTGTTTGTTTGTTTGTTTGCTGTTGTTAAATAAGAATGGCTAGGGAAATGTCTTAGTTGGTAAAGGGCTTGCTACATAAGCATGAAGACCAGGGTTTGGATCCCTAGCACCCCATATTAAAAAAATCTAAATAAAAAATAATAGGTAGCACATGTTATAATCTAGCATGGGGAGTCAGGGAGAGCAGCCACAAGCCACTGTTTTCCCCTGGGGTTTACTGATGAGCCAGCCTAAGCAAATCAGGAAGGGAGTCTGTCCCTGAAAACAAAGTTGAAAAACAATTGAGGAGCACATTCACTACTAATCTGTGGGCTCTACACACATGCATGCTCAAATGAACCCACATACACACACAATGAAGTATAAATATAAACACAGTATAGAGATGAAGATTAGGAGTAAAAACTCATCTAAAAGAATTTAAATTTGCTTCATATGGGTGAGGGGTGGAGTGTTTGTTTTAATATGAAGTCCTACAGTATACTTAATTCTATGATTTTGATAAAAAATAAAAAGCTAAAGAAAGGCAGGGAAGCCGGCTGGTGCACTGAGGGATAGCCAAAAAGAGCTGGCTCGGCAGTGCTGACTTTCTTCTCACATGCAAAACCAGTTCGTGTCTCTTCTTCCAGCCTTGCAGTTCTTAGAAAATGACCTGGATCGTCCACTATTCCCACATCACTAACACTCAGAGCCACTACGAGCCTGTGGGAGCCCACAGAAGGGAATCTCCCCACCTTGACTAAAGGTTAGCGTTCAGACCTATTCTTACTCCTTCCTATAGACAGATATTTTACCTAGACTAATGGATATTTTGTTCTAGTTTGTTGTTACTTGATGTTTGGAGATGTGAGAAGGTAATAGCATTTATTTTTCTTTGTATCATTGTGGATAAGTCTTTTCCCTTCCCGCTCCTTTTGGATTGGAGTGTGTAAGCACTATAAGAAATCTACTCGGGCAGATCACAGTACTCACTGCATGATCTCCCGATTCTATCTGTTCTCTCTTGTCTATTTCTTTCTTAAATCTCACCCCTCCCTCTAAGTATGGATAAATAAGTCAGTAGAGACCCCCAAAAAATGTCACCTCAACATGTGACCTGAAACCGTGGGTCCACGAGATGAACCTTATGTAGGCTTAGAAGCCTCACAATGCAACCCCAACCTCAGATGGAAATCCCAAGCTCCGCCACTGTTGTATAACTTGTCCTGAGGAAAGGAGGACAAAGAGTATGTACCTCAGATCTGGCTCTGGCAGCACACCAAGCACTCCCCCAAGTCCAACTGGGTGAACCAATGAGTTCACTGAGGTTATGTACAAGAGCATAGCTTGGGGCGTTCTTCCTGTAATGTGATTCAAAAGCAACTCCACCTTATTTAGCTTCTCTAGGATCACGAATTATAGGCTCAATGTCCTTTGTTTATGGCTAGAAACCAAATATGAGTGAGTACATCCCATGTTCCTCTTTTTGGG
>NW_004949098.1:1898889-1922533 GCF_000317375.1 Microtus ochrogaster | reverse complement strand
AAATAAATTTAAAAAAGGGAAAAAAAGAATAACACCTTAAAAAACAAAAAAAAAAACAAAACAAAACAAAAAAAGAATAAAATACAAGTAAAAATATTTTTAAAAAAAAAGTAACTCCACCACCAACATCCCCACCTGGGCATGGTGGCAACTCCAGCATCTGTATCCACACAACAACTTGTTCAGTTTGTAGATGGCTCTCCAGAGGATTCTCTAAGCCAATTGTTACTACTTTTGTAACCTCAGCAAAGGGCCTTGAAAATTTGTAGCTCTGAACTTCCCAAGCCTTCTAGGTGCAATTAACTTCCTAGGATTTGAGTGTCCCTCTTCCCCACAAGGAGGGATTGTTTCAATTTCGGGGAAATAGTTGTACAAATGTCACCCCACACTTCTGAGCATCCAGTTATCAAACCAGGGGACCCATAACTCTCTCTTCAGTTTCTAGAATTTACTAGAAAAGCTCAGAAAACTTAAGAAATAACTTTACTGGCTTTTATGAAAAATGCAACTCAGAAAGATGCACATGAACAAACCCATTTGTACTGAACACATTGCACCCCAAAGATTCATTTTCCATCTAGTCAAACAGTTTCATGCAATGGAAAAAGAAAAGCTGTCCCGTCTATTTAATGAGGACTTAAAACTCTGCAACTAGCCAAGAACAGTGCAAGGAAAAATGTGTAGGTGAGTTTCAACCCATAAATGGAAGAATTTAAAATAAAATCTTTTACGAAATACATAAGAGAAAGCTCAACCTAGACTGTCCAACGCAGGCAGGTGTGGACATGCCTAGAATCTAGCACTGGGGAGCTTAAGGCCAAAGGGCCACAAACTTTGGCTGCACTACAAGACTGTCTCAAAAATAAGACAGAAAACAAAGAAGTAAATCAAAACTCTATCTGTGGCAAAGAGGGAGACTTTTTTTTCAATGATGTAGCTACTGCCATGGGGCCTATGCTGTCAGCTATGCTTCTGCAATGCTCATGAGACTTACGGGATCATAAAGGGGGTCACAAAGCAGAGAGGGACTTGTTAGGCATTTGGGAAGGAGGGAGTCAGCAGGAGTCGGGGGATAAGAGAGCAATGGGGGCAAATGAGGTCTAAACACATTATATGCATGTATGAAAATGTGCGAATAGAGTCTAGTACTATATATAATTAATGTCTGCAAATAAAATTATTTTCATGCATTATGAAAGATAATTTGAAATAAATGAGAGATCATAACTTGCTCTGCCAATCTTTAAAACTTTTCAGGGAAGGGGCCGGAGTGAAAATGATAAAGATACATAATATACTTGTATGAGTTTGTCAAGGGATACAAAAGAGAAGTCGTAGAAGCCTATATCAAGGCTGTGTTAATGGCCCTGAGAGACACTTATGCAAGAACAGGCGAACAGGCTTGAGAGATGCTGAAGAAAGGGGTGAGGTGGCATCACACCCCAGAGCAGAAGGCACAGGTTCTTGTTCAGTTGCTCAGGAAAAGACCTTGCTTGTCCATCTTTTTAATTGAATTGTATTCCTACCTGACATCTAAGCAAAAAATACACTTTAAATATATATATCTGAAGGAAAGTTCTTGATAAGTTACCTGGACTGTTTTGGACCTTCGGGCCTGGAACACCCATGTCTAGACTGGTTATAATTACACGTAGGAACCACCATATCCAGCTTGAACAAGTGTGGTTTTTGGTCTGTAGAAAGTATGTATGACACACATATGTGAGTGCATGAACACACGGCAGCTGGATTTCAACTTCAAACATCTTCCTCTGTTGTTCTCCACCTTCCTTATTTTTTCGCCCTATTTTCTGATTCAGGGTCACTCATTGAACCTGGCTTTCACCTTTTCAGCTCACTGGCTAGCCAAGAACTCCAGGGATCTGTCCTCTGAGCATGGTGGTTGCAGACACATGCCATCATATCCAGCTTTTGAGGTGTGTGCTGTAGAAACAAACCTGGGTTCCCTGGTTGCTCAGCGAGCACTTTAGTAGCTGCCCTATCTCCCAACCCTGTTTAAAAAAAAAAAATCTTAAACAAAATTCTAAAAAGCCATAAGCAAACCAGTTCAAGTAAATATTGATAAATTTTACTACCCTGAAATATAAAGCATAAAACATCACATAAAATTTAAAAATACTTCCAGCCTGGGAGAAGATATCTGTGGTGATAAAAGCTAACAAAAACATAGAAGTGGGAAACATAAAATACCAAAAAATTGGCTTTGAAAAAATATAGCAGAAAATCAAAAAAAAAAAATAATACAAAGAGAAAAAAAAAAACATATATCAGGACCAGAAAGAGGGATCATCGGGTAATGAATTCTTGATGCCCAGTTTTGGTGATTAGCGATCAGAGCTCAGCACCCAACCTAGCAAGGCAGGTGTTCCACACCTTCCTGTAACTGCAACAAGAGGCACAGAAAGGAGGATCGTGAGGGGCTGCTGGCTTCCAACCTGGCTGAAAAGTAAAAGCCCCATTCAAAGAGAGACCCTGCCTCAAAGGAATAGGGGAGAGTAATAGAGGAGGACACTTGGCACCATCCTCTGGCCTCCAAAGACATGCACATACAAATGAGCATGCACTCACACAGACACATACACGTGATAATAAAGCAATTCTTAAAGTACACATGAGGAAAGAAAATGGCTATTTGTCCTTTCCAGTGATTGGACAAGCACAAATGTCAACGATAGTGACGTCCACATGTCAGGCTGGTGAGAGTTTAGTTTGGTGGCTCCAGGCATCAGGGAGCGTATGGGACAACAGCTCAAATACTGCAGGTGTGACTGTGACTGGGAACAACCACTTTGGAAATCACCTTAGTATCACTGAAGATGAGCATGAGAGCACCACCTGCCAGTGGCACGTCTAGATAAACACCTTGTTTGTTAAGCAGGCCAGTTTAGCTCTCTTCTGCTACCCTCCCTTGGCCCTTCTAGAAAAGGCCAAGGAAAGCTCGGTCTTTCAGATCCAAACCACATCAAGGTAGATCCCAGTGTTTCTTGTATAAGTGGAAAGACAGTTTCCCTGAAATTGTATCATTGTCCGGCATGACGAGCTAGCTGCGTTTGAAAACAGCATTGTTCCTTTACCAACCCTGCACAAATTCCACTGCAGTAAGAACATATCGTTGGGGACAACAAGATGGCTCAGTGGGTAAAAAAGGTACTAGCCTCAAATATGACTTCAGTTCAATCCCCAGGACCTACAGAGTAGAAGGAGAGAACCAATTCCTGGAAGCTGTGCTACTGTTCATTTGCTTGTATGCACACACACACAATGTAAAAAATAGATACCATATTGTCAATAAGAACAATAAACATGTAAGTCATCTTTGAGTCCTCCTATATTTACAGAAATTTACCAAATCCATAACCGGATCTGTGAGATCACCTCTCTTCAGCCTCAGGTCCCCCCTCTCCGGAAGCTCTCTCCCTAACCCCTTGACCTTGCAAGGGCTTTGACAGTTCTCCCTGCTGGACAGTTCCCTGCTCGCCTCTGCCTTGGTAAGGCTTTCTCTGCTGGACAGCTCTCCCTTGGCAGCAGTCTCGCAAGCAGCATTTCTGGGCAAACACTAAGCACTTAATAAGTATTTTTTTTGTCTAATACAGACTGCTGATCTGCTCAGATGGTTTCTCCTGTTTGCCTCTTTGACTTTGGTAGCTGAATGTACTCTGATGATGTGTCAAATCAGGCCACAAACGAGTTGCTGCATGCGTTCCCAAGGGGACTGCCAGTGGGAAGGCAGAGTGCTCACCGCTATCAAGACGCCAGTAGGAACAGGCACGGGATCAATATTGTGTGCCACCTTTGAAGAATGTTCATTACCCAACAGCAGGGATGAGTGGGGACATGAAAGGGATGTGCTGTCAAGATGAGATTCTCAGAGAGACCTCGAGTGGTTCTTTTACAACAGGAGTCCTTTGCTTAGTCCTATAGAATATTCCAAATATGACATTTAAAAAAATCCATAAACAAAAAAACAAAAGCAGACCTCATTTGGATCATCTTTAGGGACTTGGCTGCCAGGTGCTAACACGGCACAGTCAGAATGTCTGGGCAAGGTGCCTAGAAGGGTGAGACAGTCTCGCACCTCTGAGACCAGATCAGCTATGCGTTCCTCACTGGCCACTTTGCCAGGAGCCGAGCCCTGGTGTCCAGAACAATGCTGCTGCATGTGTTTGTCAGCATGCTGGACCTGGCAAACTGTAAAATGCTTGGGCCAGAGAGCTCTTTGAGCTGCCTCTATCTGCTTAGTCCCTCTGCCCTTTAGAATTCAGGATCTAGGGACTTGGCTGGGTTTAAGTTGGCAGGTAAGAGATAAGACATTCCAGTGATCCAGAACCCATGCTCCTGGGTGACTGTGACAGGCTTCAGTGGTCTGCATGCTGTGCTGTGGTTTGCCAGATCTCCTCAAAGCAAGCTCCATGTAGCCTGGATGTCAGGAACTGACACGGCCAGAGAGAACCGATTGCAGAAGCAGCCAGCTATGTGGAAATTGCACCTGCAGGCAAAATATATGGCATCTGGATTGGCCATTGTTCCGTTCTGAAAACACAGGCCTGCCCCATGAATTTCATGGAGCAACATGCTACTTGACACTGATTTTGAGCTATACAGGATCTAGACTCACCTACGAGAAAACGCTGGAAGTGTCTGTGGGCAGTTTCTAGACTGTTAGTCCCGGAGGGAGGGAGACCCACACTAAATGCAGACAGCACCAAATGGTGGACTCAGATACCTGACTACAGAAAAGACACCAGCACTCATCTGCTCCCTGACTACAAATGCAGTGTGACCACCTACTGTGCGTTCCCACTGCCCTGTCTTTCCCACATGACAGATTGCACCTATCAGGCATTTCATCACAGCAATAAGAAGAGTAACTAATACACATCCCTTCCTGTGACCAGAACACAGGGCATGGTAGAATGTTTGGAAGATTCCAGTTCTGCAGCGGGATGAGAATCTGCCCATAGCTACATCAGCTTAGAAGGAAATGACATTCCGTTACTGTGTGCCCAGCACGGTTTTGCAGCACATATCAGAAAGGTTAGCTCCAAGTCTCATGACGGCAACTGGAAGAACAGATACCAGAGGTGGCGCATTGTTTACAATAACTATTCGGGAACCTTCCTGCCTCAAACCCTAGGTGGCACTTCACGCAGTGACTCTTGGTGCTGCTCTTAGTGAAGGCCCGTTAGGCTCTGTGGCCGGAGCGTCTGTGGCAGGCCATTATAAAGACTGCTTGGGCCAGGCCGGAGACCCCAGTCGTTTTTAAGAAGCAGACAAGAGCTGGAAGTGAGTGCTAGTGATTTCTTCATTACCGGGTTTCAGCTCCCATGGGAAGGGCTGAGGAGGCAGGGGGGATGACTGCTGCCTGCCATTTCCAGGTGCAGTGGAGTTAAACAGGTCTAGAAATAAAGTCTACAAAATGAGAATGTGCTTACAGAGTAGAGTTCAAAGGCAGGGTCAATGGTGCCCCCTTGTGGGGAAGTAATGTAAAGACAACAAACTGCCTTCAGTGATCCAACTAAGTATGCTTTTTGTTGTTGTTGTTTGCTTGTTTGTCTGTCTGTCTGTTTGTTTGAGACAGGATTTCACTGTGTGGCCTTGGCTGTCCTGGAACTCACTCTAGACAAGGCTTTACTCCTGGACTCAAACTCACGGAGATCTGCCTGCCTCTGTCTCCTGAGTGCTGGGATTAAAGGCATGAGCAGAGTACACATTCTTTAATATGCAAGGGGTGAGTGACACTCAATCCTCCAAACACCAAGAAGCCTAAGAAGCCAAATGTTACACGGAATGCCGTGTACAAAGGGCAACAGCTCATTATATCGTATACAATGCAAACTCACGTTTGCTTCAGTGGTGCAGCCATTGCCACATCATATACTCCAGTAACTACACACAGAGAGAGACGCAGGCACATACACACCAGCGCTCATGAAAGTAATCCTAATTCAACTCCATAGTCACCCCAAAAAGGCAAAAAAAAACCAAAAGAATGTGGAAATGGGAGGGGTCTCTGGAGATAAAGTTTCAGCAGACGGAGAAGGGGACAAGAATGAGGGTGAGTTTTAAAATGACATATATATTAGTGTGTGTGTGTGTGAAGTAATAAAATATGACTTTTTAATAAAATGAACACACTGGTAACTCGGAGATATTCGGTCACACCCATTCAGCAGGCTCTCCTCTCCTTCCCCCTCGCCCATTTTGTTTCTCCAGAAATCAGGAAAGTGCTCATCTTCTTTGCTATTGTAAATGAGTTGCCATTTCTAGAAATACAAGTAGATTCACACAATGTTGTCTTTGTGTGGCTGTCACACCAAGCGTAACTATAGTGACTCAAGGTCGTATTATTGTGCACTAGCTGAGTGTTTTTGGTTTTGTTGATGCTTTTGTTTTGTTTTGTTTTGTTTTTTGCCAAGTAGCATTCTATGTATAAGAAAGTTCACTCTTTCGAGCCCTGATAGAATTTGTATCATTGTTTTTAGTTGTCTAAAGTGAAGTTTGCACTCAAGTTCTTGTAAAAGACTTAGGACAAAGCAGCCAGATTGTAGGCTTGGTGTGTTTACTTTTTAAGTAAAGCAAGTGTTTACCCTTTCTTTAGTGTTTGGGCTGATAATATGGCTAAGGAGGTGAATGAAGCACTTGCTAAGGGAGGCTGAGCAACTGTGTTCCACACCCAGCACCCACAGACAGGTGGGTGGAAAGAACTGATTCCACAACATTTTCTCTGACCTACATACATACATATGCACATCACGCACACACATACATGTCATGCACACACACATCATGCACACACAGACCCTTATGCACACATAAACACACCGTGCCCTCATACACATCATGCACACACATACACATCACGCATATGCATACATGTCATGCACACACACGTCATGCACACACAGACCCTTCATGCACACATAAACAAACTGTGCCCTCATACACATCATGCACACACATACACATCATACACACGCATACGTATCATGCACACGCATATACGTCATGGACACATACATATTGTGCACATACATATACGTCATGTATACACATACACATCGTGCACACACATACACACTGTGCACACACATACACATTGTGAACACACAAACACATCATGTATACACATACACATCGTGCACACACATATACGTCATGCACACACAATAACAATGTTTTTAACTTTATTATATTTTACTTACTTAATTTTAGGTGTGCGGGTCTAAGTATGTGAGGCACGTTCGCCATGATATATGTTCGGAGGTCAGAGGACAAAGTTCAAGATTTGGTTCTCTCTTTCTACCATGTGGATCAATCTCAGGCCTCAGATTGATGGTAGCGCCCACCAAGCCATCTCACAACCATTTTTTCTTTAAAAGAAAGGGTCTCACTGTGCATCCTTAGCTGGCCTGGAACTCACAGAGATCCACCTGTCTCTGCCTCCCAAGTGCTTAAATTAAAGACATGTGCCACCACTCCTGGCTTTATTGTTTTTATTGCTATTGTTTTTTAAATATTTTTTTACTTTATTTATTTTTTGAGCAACACCTTTCACAAGTGGAGGAAACCGTGGATTCTTGTCCTGTGAAGTGTGCTGCTAATAAAGATTTTTTTTTATTGAGAAAAAAAAGTTTCCGCCTCCTCCCAGCCTCCCATTTCCCTCCCCCTCCTCCCGCCCTTCTCCCCTTCCCCCCACTCCTCTCCCCATCCCTCTCCAGTCTGAAGAGCAGTCAGGGCTCCCTGCCCTGTGGAAAGTCCAAGGTCCTCCCCCCTCCGTCCAGGTCTAGAAAGGTGAACATCCAAACTGGCTAGGCTCCCACAAAGCCAGAACATGAAGTAGGATCAAGACCCAGTGCCATTGTCCTTGGCTTCTCATCAGCACTCATTGTTCGCCATGTTCAGAGAGTCCGGTTTTATCCCATGCTTTTTCAGTCATAAAAAAATTAAATTTATATTTTTAAAATATTTAAACCAGAAGACTTGTCTACAAAATTAGCCAAGCTGTTTTTAAACCCAAACAGAAGAAAACATAATTTCTAATTATTAATTGAAAAATCTACTTTTCCTCTCACTTGGCAAAACGAAGGTAAATTTTTTAAAAGCAAAGGTAGTTGGAAGTCACGCCTAAATATAACTCTCCCTGGATATTCCATAATTCCACTGAGCCCAAAGGCAAAACCATCCCCTAAAGAAGAGTGACAGTTCCTCAAGCCCCCTTGTTTGCCTTTGTCCTGGGGTGAGCAGCAGCAGTACTTGAACATTTAGGACATCCAGGCAGATCATCACTCTATGCCCTGAGCACAGAGCATTTGCCCACAAGGTGGCTTACCAGGGAGATTCTAGCCTACGTCCATCCTGGGTCGGAGCTTCATCACGTGCGCCTCAGAGAGCAGAGCTCTCACCTCTGCCCTGGAGATGGGAGCATGGTGTCTCTCTGAGGCCTCTGCCCCCGAGAGGAGAGCTGTCGAGTCTGACCTCACTTCCTCTTCCTCCCAGCGTTCTGTTCTGTTTACTCCTCCCACCTATGTTTTAACCTATCAGGGCAAGCAGCTTCTTTATTTAATTAACCAATGACCTTCCTCCATCACTCCAAACCCCACTTCCTTTCTCTCTTTATCCAAACAGACTGCACAGCTGCTGCATGTATCCACAAAACCTAGCCCTGTCCTGTCTAAACCCCCGCAGCCATGAATGCATCATCAATGCCTTTTCCTCCCAGCTGTTGATATCAAGCCCTTGCCACAAAGAATCTAATAGTCACATGTATCCAGGCCATTTCAATCTATGAGATGCAGCTTTACAGTGGACTTCATGTTTTCAAGTTGACCAACTAAGAACATGTCCTTTAAACAAAAATAAAGAACACTTGAAGTTGGGAGGAACGTGGGATGGGAGGAATTAGGGGGACATTTGCTGGAAAGTTGCAATGGACGGACATGATCAATATACATTATGTAAATGTATGAAACAGAAAGAACAAAAAATATGGTTTCAAAAGCAATAAAAAGAACCTATTTATCCTGAAGTTGGATATTCTCTCCCACTCTTCCCACCAGCCTTCTGTGTGTAGCAGTAACTTTTCCTTCAAGAGGAAGCATAGAAATAGAAGCTATGACAGAACAAGTCTACTTCTTGATGGCCAGCCAGCCAAAGTACTCACGCTAACATCGTCTTAAAACTCATTCCCACTACAACTGAGAAATCATCACCACTTCTCCCCTTATTTTGTGAACTGTACTTGAACTTCTTGCTTTTATTTGCTTTCTTTTTTATCTGTGTGTGATCCTAGGGATAAAACCCTGGACCTCCTGGATGCCTGGCAAGCATTTCACCACAGAGCTTTCTCCCAGGCCCTTGGTTCCCCTCAACACACACACACTAAACTTTCTCATTTATGTTACATACTAACCATGCGTCCCTCTTTGGGCCCTCTTGTTAACTAGCTTCCCTGAAGCTGTGGGTGTTAGCCTGGTTATTCTTCACATTACAGCTAATGTCTACTTATGAGTGAATACATACCATGTTTGTTTTTCTGGGTCTAGGTTAACTTATTCAGGATGATTTTTTTTTCTAGTTCCATCCATTTTCCAGACCTTGGTTTTCTTGAGTCCTGATCCCAACTGTGACTGTGAGACTCCAACCTGGAACTTTCTATGTGGCCCAAATTGGCCTTGAATTCCTGACAGAATTATAGACATAAGATGCTATGCCACACACTTTATATATGATAATAATGGTGCTAAGGGCACAAGGGTTCAGTTTGTATTAAATTATTATGTAATACAGTTGTAATCTTTATGTTTCAGACATCCACTATATTTGTTATGTTTTGCTGCTGTGATAAACACTGTGATCAAGAGCAACTTGGGGAGGAAAGGGTTTATTTCATCTTACAGTTTGTAGTTCATAATATAGGAAAGTCAGGGCAGGACCCTGGAAGCAGGAACGGATGCAGAGGCCATGGAAGAGTACTGTTTGCATGCTTGCTCCCCATGGCTTGCTCTGCCAGCTTGTTTACAGCCCTACAATCACCTGCCCCAAGGATGGCACCTCACACAACGGGCTGAGCCCTTCCACATCAATCACTAATTAAGAAAGTGCCTCCACAGACATAATCCGATCTTACAGAGACATTTTCTCAATTGAGGCTCTCTCTTTCCAAATGACTCTAGCTTCTATCAAGTTGACAAAACAAGACAGCACACGGCAATGTGCAAATGTTGAGAAAGGTATGACAACAAGTGGCAGGAGCAGGAAGCTGGGAGATCAGATCTTCATCTACACATGGGGAACAAAGAGTGAACTGGAAATGGGAAAAGCCTGTAGAACCTCAAAGCCCGCCTCCAGTGATACACTTCCCGTAGCAAGGCTCCGCCTCCTTAAGGTTCCATGCCCTTCCCAATTGAAGATCAAGCATTCAAACACCTGAACTTATAGGGGAGGATTCTTCCTCACTCAAATCACTATATCCACTTCCTAAAACACTTGCACAAAGTAGCGGTTTTCAGTACATTTACAGA
Organism: Microtus ochrogaster; assembly: GCF_000317375.1. NCBI lineage: Eukaryota > Metazoa > Chordata > Mammalia > Rodentia > Cricetidae > Microtus > Microtus ochrogaster. The sequence continues at coordinate 1,911,992 of NW_004949098.1, read as the reverse complement.
TGGCTGCAAACCATTTCCACAATTGCATTTTATCTCCTCCTCCCCAAAGGTCTGTGTATCCATTAACTCGACCCTCTTCCCTCTCCTTACAACCCTTGGAAACCAGCAGACATCTTTCAGGCTTTTTAGATCTGCCTGCTCTGGGCATTCACATATGTAGAGCATGAACTCCATAGTCTTCTGATGGGTTTTTGTCACTTACCATAATGTTCTGAGGTTCATACGATTTTCATAACAGGGTCTGGAGCCATTAGCTAAGCCATGAACATCAGCTTTACAGTGATAATTCTTTTGACTATTCTTCCCCCCAAGAACTTAATCCCAAGCCTTTCCACTCTTCTGAAATTCTTTTTTTCCCATTTTGATTTTTTTATTTTATTAATTTTTATTGAGCTCTACATTTTTCTCTGCTCCCCTCCCTGTCTCTTCCCTCCCCTTCAAAGCTCTCCCATGGTCCCCATGCTCCCAATTTACTCAGGAGATCTTGTCTTCTTCTATTTCCCATGTAGGTTAGATGCATGTATGTCACTGTTAGGGTCCTCAATGTTGACTAGGTTCTCTGGGATTGTGATTTGTAAGCTGGTTTTCTTTGCTTTAAGTTTAAAAACCACTTAAGAGCAAGTACATGTGGTAATTGTCTTTCTGGGTCTGAGTTACCTCACTAAAATGATGCTTTCTAGCTCTATCCATTTGCCTGCAAAATTCAAGATGTCATTTTTTCTGCTGTATAGTACTCCGTTGTGTAAATGTACCACACTTTCCTTATCCATTCTTCAGTCAAGGGGCATTTAGGTTGTTTCCATGTTCTGGCTATGACAAACAATGCTGCTATGAACATAGTTGAGCACATGTCCTTGTGGCACAATTGAGCATTCTTTGGATATATACCCAAAAGTGTATTACTGGGTCTTGAGGAAGGTTGTTTCCTAATTTTCTGAGAAATCGCCGCACTGACATCCAAAGGGGCTGTACCAGCTTGCATTCCCACCAGCAATGCAGGAGTGTTCCCTTTACCCCACAACCTCTCCAGCATAAGTTGTCATCAGTGTTTTTGATCTTGGCCATTCTTACAGGTGTAAGATGGAATCTCAGAGTTGTTTTGATTTGCATTTCTCTGATATGAAGGATGTTGAACATTTTCTGAAGTGTCTTTCAGTCATTTTAGATTCCTCTGTTGAGAGTTCTCTTGTTTAGGTCTGTACTTAATATTTTTATTGGATTTTTTTGTTCTTTTGATGACCAATTTCTTAATTTCTTTGTATATTTTAGAGATCAGACCTCTGTCTGATGTGGGGTTGTTGATGATCTTTTCCCATTCATTTTGTCTTGTTGACCAGGTCCTTTTGTTTTACAAAACAGGGGAGGGACTGAAAGAGATGAGAGAGACATACACTTAAAAAATTCTTTTTAAAAAAAACTGAGGACATGGTTTATTGGCCAACAAAAACAAAAACAAAATATTATTTCCTCAACTTTAAAATAAATCTCAAGACATGAGTATAGAATATAAAACCCAGATAACAGAAACATGTCCCTGGATCCACCTGGTTCTATTTTAGGCAGCCGGGTAAATTTTAATTATAACTCAGAGGCTCCTCCAGTTGCCCTGCAGCATGTATGCACATCAAGAAGTCACTGCTGTAGCACAGTTTTCCTTGACTTGTTAAGAATATCTCAGAAACTCTGTGACTATCCATGATAGCTACATCAAATGAATTGAAACTGGTTTATCACCCATCTAGAGAATAATTTGTTATAATTGGTAAGTTTTTCTAGGTTTAAAAATAAGCCTTTGACAGCATTTTCCTGTCCACAGTCTGTCTCTGCATGCATGTGCGTGCATTTGCTTGTTTGCTCCTTTATTATGGAAGCAATAGCCCACACGATATGCATAAAGAGCAGATTAATTTCCCCAACAGGGAATATTTAGTTTCTAGGCATTCATTTCAAAGAGGTATGATATGCTGATATTTTTCAAGATTTACTTTAAGTAGGTGTATGTGTATATGTCTGTGCATGGTTATGAGCATCTGAGCTCCTGTACCCACAGAAACCAAAAGAGGGCACTGGGGCCCCTGATGCTGGAATTACAGGGGGTATGTGTCACTTGAAGTGGGTGCCGTGACCTGATTGCAATTCTCTGCAAGAGCATTATGTGTTCTTAACTGTCAAGCGCCTCTCCAGCCCCTCTGTCTGAAACTTATTTAATACCAGGAGATCTCTAACAACTACCTCGAATAGAAATGTTAAAGGAGGATGAGGCGGAGAAGTGCAAGTTTGATATTTTTTTAAAATGGTGCTCCAGCAGCTGCAGCTGCATTGAGAGTGTAAATAGACCTGTTATAAAGTTATTATTATTATTTTTTTTTTAATTTATTTATTTATTGAGTATTTCTGCCTCCTTCCCGCCACCGCCATTCTGAGACAGTGTCGTGTGTCCCAGGCTGCTCTCAAATTCACTATGAAACCAGGAATCATCTTGAACTCTTGGTCCCACTTCTAAGTCCTGTGTTTTCAGGCATGTGCCACCATGTCTTTTCAAAAGTGTAAGTACCCTCTAGTGTAGCAGGGGAGGCAGGCTCCTTAGAGGGGCCCAAACAGTTCTTGTAAGCTAGTTGGTGTAACTATGTCTCGATTGTGGATTATTGGGATTAAACGCTTACTTCTAAAAGACAAGTTTGACTGATGCTCTTGTAATGGCTTATAGAAAAGTCAAAGGAAGGTTGATTCTCATTTTCTTTTCTAAATAAATGACGAGAGGGAATTTTAAGAAGGTCTTGTATATGATAATCTACCTCAGGCAGGGTTTGGTGGAAGTATTTCCATTTTCTTGCTTGTTGTTGTCATTTAGTAATCATACATAACAAGTTTCATTGTGACTTTTATGCACTATCAAAATGTATTTTGAATGTATTTACCTTCCGAAATAATCCTCTCTTGTCTCCCAATTTTCACTGACGCTTTTCTTTTCCACTGTCACATGCACGCTCCACTAGGCTCACCAGAGCTGCTGGCGGGAGCACAAGCACTTTGTGAGCCACTGAAGAAAATGTTCCTCTTCCCTTGGACCTATTAATTGTAGTGATACCTTCAGGAAGGAACGTGGCCCTATAATCCCCCAAAGACAGAATGTTGAGTGCCCAGTCTCGTGCAGATCTTGTGCTAATAATCATAGCTGTTGAGAGTGTGAGAGCCCAGCTACCATGGACATGGGCATGGGATAGGGTGCTCTGTGCCACTCAGCTCTGTGTCTTCCAGCCGTGAGCCAAGGAGTGGACAGCGCAGGTGTTCCATTTAGAATTCAGTTTAACACTTACTCATTTTTAAATTATATATACAAATATATATATATATATTAAAAACAAAAACTAACACATCAGAATTGGACAAAACAAACATAAGGAAAAGAGCCCTAAAGAAGATACACAAAACAGAGACCTTTTCATTCACATACTTAGGAATTCCATTAAAAAAACCACTAAACTGAAAACCATAATATAAAGACCTGATGCAGAGCCGCACAGGCCCTGAGCATAGTGCCTCAGTCTCTGTGAGTTCATATGTGCACTGGTCCTGTATACCTAGAGGGCCTAGTTTTCTTGGTGTTCTCCATCCCCTTTGGCTCTTACACTCTTTCTACCACCTCTTGTGCAGGGTCCCTGATCCCTGAGGGGAGAGATTTGATGGAAAGTTTAGGGTGAAGTGTTCCAGGGTCTCTCAGTGCCTGAGGTCTGCTTGGGTCTCTGTGTTTGCTCTCATCTGCTGCAGCAGGAAGCTTCTCTGAGGATGGCTGGTAAGGCACTGTTCTGTGAATATAGCAGAATGTCACTGGGAGTCATTCCCTGCTACTTTTTTTTTTTTGAACAGTAGTATTTGGTTTTTCTCTAGAACCTGGACTATCTAGTCTCAGGTTCCTGGTTACCCAGGCAGTGCTGGGCATAGGTTCCATCTCATGAAATAGGGCTTAGGTCAAATCGGATATTGATTGGTTACTCCTACAGGTTTTGTGACACCATTGTCCTAGCATATCTTGCAGGCAGGACACCATTGTAGATGAAGGGTTTTGTGGCTGGGTTAGTGAATATGTTTTTATTCTGGTAGCATGCAGAATACCTTTCTGTACCAAAGACATTAGAATGTAGGAGTGAAGACAGCAGTTCGACTTCTCCATGCTCAATAAGTTGACAGGTGTCTTCTGCAATGGAGCCTTGCTGTCGGCTTATAGAAAACAGTCTCTAGTCTTAGCAAGTCTGAGCTGTTTGGGGACTCCCATGGAATCCCTTTGGCCAACAACTCAATTAGATGTAACCCAATCCTGATACTGGAATCTTCATTTGGTGACAAGAAATGACCAGTTCAGGCTCTGTCTCCCCAGTAATTTGTCAGTTTTCTTTAGATCACCTTCATATTTATGTATATTTTAGGAAGCATTATGGTATTAGGTTTCCATATGACCCCTCAAATGGTCATCAATTTATGCTGTCTCTTCCTGTATTCCCTCCCTCATCACCCTCTCAACCCCCTTCCCTCTTGATCCTCCTGCTCCAGCACCCCTGTCATGCACCCATAACAATCTAGCCTTTTTCCCTCTTCTAGGAATATCTATCTGTCCCTCCTTGTCTTTAATATACACCTAAACTCTGTGGTTATGCAGATTGTAGCTTGGTTATCATTGACTTGATATCCAATATTCACATATAAGCAAATCACATTTGTCTTTTTGGGTCTGGGATACCTCACATAGAATGATATTGGCTAGTTCTATCCATTTAACTCCAAATTTCAAGATTTTATTTAAAAAAAAAAGTTGAGAAATGCCCCATTGTGTAAATGTATCACTTTCTTTATCTTCTGTTGCTGGACATCTAAGTTGTTTCCAATTTCTGACTACTATGAATAAAGCAACAATGAACATGGTTGAGAAAGTGTCTCTGTAGTAGGATGAAGAGCCTTTGGGGTATAAGCCCAAAAGAAGTATAGCTGGATCTTGAGGTAGACAAATTCTCAACTTCCTGAGGAACTGCCAAATTGATTTCCATAGTGGTTGTACAAGTTTGCACTCCCACTAGCAATGGGTGAGTGTTCGTCTTAATCCACATCCTCACCAGCATGAGCTGTCAACTGTTTTATTGACCGTAGCCATTCTGACAGGTGTAAGATGAAATATTAGGGTAGTTTTGATATTTTAATTTCCCTGATGGCTTAAAGATATTGAACATTTCTGTACGTCAGCAGCTCTCAACTTGTGAGTTGTGACTCTTTTGGGGTCAAATGGCCCTTTCAACAGGGGTCATCTAAGACCATCTAACAGCAAAATTGCAGTTATGAAGTAACAATAAAAATAATTTTATGATTGGGGATCACCACAACATCAGGAACTATATAAAGGGATTGCAGATTTAGAAATGTTGATAACCACTGCTTTATGTATTTTTCAGCCATTTGAGTTTCCCCTTTTGAGAATTCTGTTTTGATCTGTACCCATTTTTAATTGGGTTATTTGTTTTCTTGATAAATAGTTCTTTGAGTTCTATGTACATTTTGGGTATTAGCACTCCTTCGGGATATAATTGGTAACAATTATTTTTTATTCTGTAAGTTGTCACTTTGGATGCTAGTATCCTTTGCAAGGCAGAAGCTTTTCAGTTTCATGAGGTCACTTTTATTAATTATTGACCTTAGTAGCTGTGCTGACAGTGTTCTGTTCAGAATGCTTTTTTTCCTATGCCAATGAATTCAAGAGTATTTCTCACTTTCTCTTTTATCAGGTTCAGTATATCTTATAGTGAAGTCTTTGATCCACTTTAGAGTTGAATTTTGGGAAAGGTGATAAGTATGGATCTATTCGGATTCTTCTACATGTAGCTGTCTAGTTTGATCAGTACCATTTGTTGAAGATGCTTTCTTTTTCCAGTGTGCATTTTTTTGCTTCTTTATATAAAAAACCCAAGTGTTCATAAGTATGTAGATTTAAGTTTTGGTCTTCAATTCGATTCCTCTGTAGAGCTTGAAAACAGGTATGGTGATTTATGGTGATAGCTTCCATAAAAGTTGAGCTTGGATCTGAATAATACTTAGAGAAAAGACAGGAGATGGAGAAATATAATTAAAATGACATTTGGGCCAGGCATAATGGTACCTGCCTTTAATTCCAGCATTCAGGAGGCAGAGGCAGGCAGATTTTGAGTTTGAAGCCAGACTGATCTTCACAGCAAGTTCCAAGAAATCCACAGCAATCTAGAGACCCTTTCTCTCCTCTCTCACATACATGACATGGTAGAAACACCATCAGCAAATGCCACAGCAGGACATCTTCCTATAGTTTGAGCTGATAAATGTCAAGCTGAGAACGTGAGTAAAGGAAACGAAGACAAAAAGAAATCATCGTAGGTTCGAAGAAGCATGAGGACTGTGCACGCAGATCAGCTAGCAGACAGCTTATTTAGGATGCCCAAGGATGTAAAAACGGGTGGGGTATGATGCCGTGTGGCTGTAATGCAGCACAGTAGAGGTGCAGGGGAGTGAGTCAGGAGTTCAAGTACAGCCTAGGCTATATTAGACCCAGTCTCAAAGCAAGAAATAGAAAGAGTCAGACACTTTGAATAGAAAAATGGGCAAGTGACCAGAACAGGTAGTTCACAAAAGAATAATTACAGATACCACACATATGTGCATGTAATATGCAGGAATATGTATCTATACATTCTAGAGAGACGTGTATATAATAACTATAAAGTCACCTTAGGTGAGAACGAGGAACCACGGGAACAGTGCACTGCTGATGGGTGTGACTGTGGGTGAACTACCACTCTGGATGCTGCCCTTCCCACCAAGATTGCACACCCTGTGACCCAACATTGTTCCTTCTAGTTTTATATTCTGCAGAATGGTGTGCAGAGTAGCCCAAAGACAACTGTTGATATATTATAACAGCATTATAATATAGGTTGAAGCTGGAAATGACAACGTCAACACTCTGGAATAGACGAACTTTAGCAGAGTCACACAATGAACTACACACAGCAGCAAAAAATCAGTGACAGCTGTAGAGAACTATGTGCAATCAACGCAAATACACTGAGGAAAGTTCACCAGGCAAGAATAGAAAGGGATCCATGTATGTAAAGTTCAAAAACAGACAAAAGTATACTGTAGTGTTGAAGGTGCACATTTAGGTAGTAAAAACATCCTTGAAAAAATAATGAAGTGATTACTGTAAATTCTAGGGAGTCTGAAATAGGTCCAGGCTGGGGGCTACCACTTCTGTTCCTTGGCTTGGACAGTTGTCATGGATGCATTTGCTTTGGGACAGGTGCTTGACAGTGTGCTGCTGTTTTGTGCATTCTCCCACGTGTAATCACTGTCCATGGGAAGAAAAGCAAAAACCTTCAGATGATGCTTCCCGGTGAACCTGCTGCAAAAGTTTTGGGTTCCTTGGAAAACTGTTTCATTATATCACAAAAAAAGCTCTAGGACCAAGATAAAGCATTCGAAATGAAAGTCATTCACCGTGATCCTGCTTCATAATAACATAGTTGTGTTCCTCTTAACAAATCACCATGCAAAATCACCATGCGTGTTGACCATAACCACACTAACAGATTGTAGCTAATTAGAATTTTACAATTTATTTCATTCAAGTGTGCAAGAAATTGCCCTGGTGATGAGCTGGAAAGATGGTTCCATGGTTAAGAGCCCTTGCTGCTCTTACAGAGCATCCCAAGCTCAGTTTCCACAAACATTGGGCACATTACAATTGTCTGTATCTCCAATCCTGGAAAATCCAATGGGCATTGCAGAGGACCCTCTAAGCATCCTCCTATGTGGCTTTAGAGCCTTAACTCTATGATTTGGCCCTTCTCCCCACCCCTTTCCTCCCTTCATTTCTGTTTATTCTTCAGTTACCCAAGAATAACAGGCTGCGTTCACAGGTCTCTGTGAGGCTGAGTATATGCTGAAATGGCAGATATTAAGTGTCACAATTTATGACTATTTGCTCAATAAATGCGGCTGCAATTATTTTGCTGCTATCAAGAATCAGTGACTTTAACATCTGACTCCTATTGAGAAGAGAAATCAAGATAATTATCTGTCCCCATGCTAAATAATCTGGGATGAAATACACTCTCATGTCCCTGTGTAACCAATTTTGGCAGGAAGCTCTCTCTGCTGTTTGAGCGTGCTAGGTCATGCTGGGACTGAACAAAGGCATTCATTCCATTAAGTGTCTTGTTCTGGAAAGAAGTTTGCACAGAATATAAGCAGGGTGAACTAGAGAGTCACCAATCAAAGGCTATCATGTTTCAGTTGTGCAAGACAAGCAAAGTTTGGAACTCTCCAGCATAACTTTTATCAACCTGAAGCCTATGGGTCCCAAGAGTCCATATGCAGTAGAGTGTAACTATAAATGTGGCCCAACCCAAAATCACAAAAATACAAAAAACACCATAATGATGGAGGCTTTTGTAAGAAGTACTTTACTGCATTCTCAAACATAAATTTCATAGATACAGCATAATATATCTATCAGGCCCTGGTGTGAGAAGTCCTTTTGTGTATATGTTGCTTTTATTGGTTAATGAATACAGAATCTGCCTTGGCTAGTGATAGGGCAGAGTAGAGCTAGGCAGGGAAAACTGAATCCTGGGAGGAAGAAGGCAGAGTCAGGAGAAGCCATGTAACTCCACCAGAGACAGACACAGGAATGGTACCTTGCTGGTAAGCCACAGCCAAGTGGCGATACACAGATTAATAGAAATGGGTTAAATTAAAATGTAAGAGCTAGCCAATAATAACCTAGAGCTAATAGTCAAGCCATGATTTAATTAATATAGTTTATGTGTGGTTATTTTGGGTCTGAGCAACTGGGAACAAACAAGAATTCTCCTTAACAAATTGGCATTCCAACATGGTTGACTATATCCACATAAAACCTCACAAAACTTACAAAGGAATTATAGACACAAAAGAACAGAGTTAAGCCAGGCTTAATGCAGTGGCTCCTTTAAAAGAGGTTTTCCTGACAGTAGCAGGGAAAAAAGTGGTTTCAAACAGCGGTTTCCTAGTTTGCCAGCACGGCCAGCTCTGACTCTTTTGGGTGGCCTGGCTGTGGAGCTTTAAGTGGGGTTTGTGAACAGAGTGCTACAAACTGCTTAATGGCAAGACATAGACCCACTGTATACTTGGAGCTGGGATGTGTGCATGGCTTGCAGAGGCAGTGAACATGCCTCCAACATCTTGGACTGGGCAGAGCCAAAAGGCAAAGCAGCCTTAGTCCTAGCCAAGCTGTTTTGCATTTTAAGAATGGCTCCTGGACAGAAAAGGATTTCAGATACACAATAGGACAGATTCAGACATAGAAGACCTCTAAACGAGACACATTTTTTTTTAAAAATGTACATAGGCTTGGAAAAGAGAAGAAAAAGAGCAAAGAGACTATAAGTGCTATATAAAAGAGTATAGTCATAAATTAAAGAAGTAAAGATAATAAATATTAAACTTATAGGTAAGGTAATAAAGTAAGAATAAATAAGCCACATAAAGATGAAACATACACAGAGAGTCTGGATTATCTATGATGTTGTGTTTTCTTTGAATTTTTGACAGTGAACGAACTAAGGACACAGGGACACTTCATTGTATGGGCTGCTAAACTAAACCAACATGTATATTTTAAAGGTATCTTGACTTCAGAATTTGGGTCTAAGGATTTGTTGCTTTGGAAAAGAGTTTCTTCTTTTGTTTCCACAAGAAAATAAGAACGTATGGATTTCTTCCAGACTAATGTTGTTTCGTGCACCAAGATTCCTCAAAAGATTACTGTGAACACTCCCAAAAATTACTTCACCCAACAAAAAGTAGGAAGCAGTTTGGAGAGAACTACACCCAAATTCCATAAATGATTGTTTATAAATGTTTGTTTACATTTAAAGGAGGATATGATATAGAGATGAATACTTTACATTTGTATGGATCTTAATTTATTGACACATATTTTTATACATTTTTATTGATATTTATTGAGCTCTACATTTTTTTCTGTTCCCTTCCCTGCCTCTCCCCTCCCCCTTCAATCCTCCCCCCAAGGTACCCATGCTCCCAATTTATTCAGGAGATCTTGTCTTTTTCTACTTTCTACTTCCCATGTAGATTATACGTATGTAAATTTCTCTTAGTGTCCACATTGGTGTCTAAATTCTCTGGGATTATGGTTTATAGGCTGGCTTTCTTTGCTTTATGTTTAAAAACCACCTAGGAGTGAATACATGATAATTGTCTTTCTGTGTCTGGGTTACCTCACTCAAAATAATGTTTTTCTAGCTCCATCCATTTGCCTTCAAAATACAAGCTGTCATTATTTTTTTCTGCTGTGTAGTACTCCCTTATGTAAGTGTATCACATTTTCTTTATCCTTTCTTCGGTTGAGGGGCATTTAGGTTGTTTCCAGGTTCTGGCTATGACAATCAAAGCTGCTATGAACATAGTTGAACACATGTCCTTGTGGCACAATTGAGCATCCTTTGCATATATACCCAAAAGTGGTATTACTAGGTCTTGAGGAAAGCTGTTTCCTAATTTTCTGAGAAATTCCCACACTGACAACCAAAAGGGCTATACCACCTTGCACTCCCACCAGCAATGAAGAAGTGTTTTCTTTTCCCCACAACCTTTCCAGCATAAGTTGTCATCAGTGTTTTTGATTTTGGCCATTCTTACAGGTATAAGATGGATTCTCAGAGTTGGTTTGATTTGCATTTCTCTGATGATTAAGGATGTTGAACATTTCCTTAAATGTCTTTCAGCCATTTTAGATTGCTCTGTTTAGAGCTCTCTGTTTAGGTCTGTACTGCATTTTTTATTGGGTTATGTGATCTTTTGGTGTCCAATTTCTTGAGTTCTTTATATATTTTGGAGATCATACTTCTGTCTGATGTGGGGTTAGTGAAGATCTTTTCCCATTCCATAGGCTGTCACTTTCTTGTTGACTGTGTTTTTTGCTTTACAGAAGTTTTTCAGTTTCAGAAGGTCCCATTTATTAATTTTTTCTCCCAGTGTCTGTGCTACTGGGGTTATATTTAGGAAGTGGTTCCCTATGCCAATTCATTCAAGTGTACTTCCCACTTTCTCTTCTATAAGGTTCAGTGTGGCTGACTTTATGTTGAGGTCTTTGATCCATTTGGACTTGAGATTTGTGCATGGTAATAGATATGGGTCTATTTTCATTATTCCATATGTTGATATCCAGTTATGCAAAACCACTTGTTAAATATGCCTTCTTTTTTCCATTTGATTTTTTTGGGTTTTTTATCAAAGATCAGGTGTTCAAAGATGTGTGGATTGAAATCCGGGTCTTCTATTCAGTTCCATTGGTCCTCCTGTCTATTCTTATGCCAATACCAGGCTGTTTTCTGTACTGTAGCTCTGTAGTAGAGTTTGAAGTCAGAGATTGTGATGCCTACAGAAGTTCTTTTATTGTACAGGATTGTTTTGGCTATCCTGGGTTTTTTGCTTTTCCATATGAAGTTGAGTACCATTCTTTCAAGGTCTTTGAAGAATTTTGGTGGGATTTTGATGGATATTGCATTGAATCTGTAGATTGTTTTTGGTAGGATTGCCATTTTTACTATGTTAATTTGGTCTACCCAGGAGCATGGGAGGTCTTCCCACTTTCTGGTGTCTTCTTCAATTTCTTTTTTCAAAGACTTAAAGTTCTTGTCATACAAGTCTTCCACTTGTTTGGTTCTAGTTATTCCAAGATATTTTATGCTATTTGTGGCAATTGTGAAAGGTGTTGTTTCTCTGATTTCTTGCCCAGCCCTTTTATCATCTGTATACAAGAGGGCTAGTGATTTTTTTTTTGAGTTAATCTTGTATCCTGCTACATTTATGGAAGTGTTTATAAGTTGTAGAAGTTCCTTGGTAGAATTTTTGGGATTGCTTATGTAAACTATTGATGTGGGAGTGTCATATATCAATCTGTTGATTTCACTGCTTAAGCAATAAAGAAACTGCTTGGCCCTCATAGGTTAAAACATAGGTGGGTAGAGTAAACAGAACAGAATGCTGGGAGAAAGAAGCTGAGTCAAGGAGTTGCCATGATTCTCTCACTCCAGGCAGACGCAGGTTAAGATCATTCCTGGTAAGCCAGCTCGTGGGCTAAACAGATTATTAGAAATGGGCTAGTCCAGGTGCGAGAGATAGCCGAGAAAAGGCTAGATAGAAATGGGCCAAGCAGTGTTTAAAGGAATACAGTTTCCATGTAATTATTTCGGGTAAAGCTAGCCGTGCGGAAGGCCGGGTGCTGGGGATGCAGCCCGCCACTCCTACTACAACAAACTATCATATCATCAGCAAACAGGGAGAGTTTGACTTCTTTTCCAATTTGTATCCCCTTGATTTCCCTTTGGTGTCTTATTGCTCTAGCTAGGATATCAAGAACTATATTAAATAGATATGGAGAGAGTGGACAACCTTGTCTTGTTCCTTATTTCAGTGAGATTGCTGTGAGTTTCTCTCCATTTAGTTTGATGATGGCTGTTGGCTTGCTGTATGTTGCCTTAATTATGTTTAGGTATGTTGCTTGTATCCCTGCTTTCTCCAAGACATTTGTCATGAAGGGATGTTGTATTTTGTCAAAAGCTTTTTAGGCATCTAATGAGATGATCATATGGTTTTTATTTTTCAGCTTGTTCATATGGTAGATTATGTTGACAGATTTTAGTGTGTTAAACCCTCCCTTCATCTCTGGAATGAAGCTGACTTGATCATGATGGATGATGGTTCTGATGTGTTCTTGGATTTAATTTTCTAGTATTTTATTTGGTATTTTGGCATCAATGTTCATGAGTGAGATTGGTCTGTAATTCTCTTTCTTAGTAATGTCTTTCTGCAGTTTGGGTAACAGGGTAATTTTAGCCTCATAAAAAGAGTTTGGCAATGTTCCCTCTATTTCTATTGTATGGAATAATTTAAGGAGTATTGGTATTAGTTCTTCTTTGAAAGTCTTGTAGACGACAAGGATGTCCACTCTCTCCATACCTCTTCAATATAGTGCTTGAAGTTCTAGCAATAGCAATAAGACAACATAAGGGGATCAAGGGGAT
>NW_004949098.1:1877619-1896513 GCF_000317375.1 Microtus ochrogaster | reverse complement strand
AAAAAAAAAAAAGTCTTGTAGAATTCTGAGCTGAAACCATCTGGTCCCAGGAGACTTTTGATGATTGTTTCTATTTCGTCAACAGTTACAGGTCTGTTTAATTTGCTTATCTGGTCTTGATTTAATTTTGGTAAGTGATATTTATCCAGAAAGTTGTCCCTTTCCTTTAAGTTTTCCTATTTTGTGGAGTACAGGTTTTCAAAATATGACCTCATGATCCTCTGTATTTCTTCCATGTCTGTTGTTATGTCCCCCTTTTCATTTCTGATTTTGTTAATTTGGACATTCTCTCTCTGTCTTTTGGTTAGTTTGGATAAAGGTTTGTCTATTTTATTGAGTTTCTCAAAGAACCAACTCTTTGTCTCATTGATTCTTTGTATTTTTTCTTTGTTCCTATTTTGTTGATTTCAGCTCTCAATTTGATTATTTCCCGCCTTCTAGTTCTCTTAGGTGAGTTTGCTTCTCTCTGTTCTAAAGTTTTCAAATGTTCTGTTAATTCACTAATGTGGGATTTTTCTAGCTTCTTTATGTAAACATTTAGTACTATGAGCTTGCCTCTTAACACTGCTTTCATTGTGTCCCATAAATTTGGGTATGTTGTGTGGTCATTTTCATTGAATCTTAGGAAGTCTTTAATTTTCCCCTTTATTTCTTCCTTGACCCACAGATGATTCAGGTAAGCATTGTTTAATTTCCATGTATTTGTGGGTTTCTGAAATATTGATACAAATTTAAGGTCAATTTTGTTATATAGTGTATATGTAATTCTGATCTTGATTAAGATATTGTGTTTGTTCAGCTCATTTAAAAATGTAATGCATAACTAAGAAATATAGGTTAATAGATAATCATCTATAATAGTCAAGCTTGTGGTCATGTTAGTTAGATTTTCTAGATATACAGAGATGTACAAAGAATGCCTGATGGATAGGCATTCTTCAAACCTTTCAAAGACTACAGAATTTGGAATTTAAAATGTTTAAGAACTTATGACTTTTCATGATAGTGAGACACATCTGCTCCTGGAAGCACCAAGCTATTTCAAGAGGATGATAACCACTGAAGAGGCTCCTGATGGCCTTAGTTAGCCATTTGCGTAACAGACAGTTATTGCCTAGATTGCTTGATGTTATGCTGTATGAACTGGACGTGAAGGACCCACAGAGAAATGACTACTGAACTTACCTAAAGGTGAGATATGAGATAGTCTTTCAGGGTTCCTGCTACAAGAAAGAGTCTGCCAGACATTCTGTAGGGCACAGAAGAAAGCAACTGATGGACTTTGCCATTACAAGGTAGAACAAATCTTCAAATTTCCTGCTTCATGGAAAAGTCTGCTGGATACTATGGATACTAGGCTGAAGATGGGTGCTTCAATAATATAGAAGAACTTTGGGTGACTATCCAGGCAGCAAGATTCTTTGTCAATTATAAGGTTTTGGAAGTTGCTTACAATGCACTTTATGTTTACTTAGGTAATATTATATCCTTCTGGAGTCTTTGGTGGAGTTAAAGAACAGAGTTACAGTTTTCCTTAGATGTGATAAAAGATAAAGTAAATATAAATATTGTAACTATAATTATTGCTTGATACCTGTTTTGTTACATGTAATTTTACTATGTTAAGGTTAAAACCTTGCTTTTTATTTAAACAGAAAAGAGGAAGTGGTGTGGGAAGTCCTTTTGTATATGTGTTGCTTTGGTTGGTTAATGAATAAAGAGTCTGCCTTGGCCAGTGATAGGGCAGAGTAGAGCTGGACAGGGAAAACTAAACTGAATGCTGGGAGAAAGAAGGTAGAGTCAGGAAAAGCCATGTAGCCCCACCAGAGACAGATGCCAGAATGGAACCTTGCCAGTACACCACAGCCAAGTGGTGATACACAGATTAATAGATATGTGTTAAATTAAGATGTAAGAGCTAGTCAATAAGAACCTAAAGCTAATAGACCAAGCAGTGATTAAATTAATATACTTTCTGTGTGGTTATTTCAGGGCTGAGCAGTCAGGAACAAACAATGTTGCCTAACCCAGAATCACAAAAGTACAAAAAACACCATAATGAGGGAGGATTTTTGTAAAGAGTACTTGACTGCATTCTCAAACATAAATTTCGTAGATAAAACATGATGTATCTATCAGGACCCATACAGATCCACGTGGCAGAAGGAGAGAATTGACTCCCACATGCTGTCCTGACATATTCTCTCTCTCTCTCTCTCTCTCTCTCTCTCTCTGTCTCTTTCTCTGTCTGTCTGTCTCTCTCTCTGTCTGTCTCTCTCTCTGTCTGTCTCTGTCTCTCTCTCTGTCTCTCTCTCTCTGTCTCTCTCTCTCTCTCTCTTTCTCCAAAAAGGGAAATTAAAAAGGGGGATATAGCTACTGCTCCTGAGAAAGAAAGTAATGTCCAAAATACTGAGGCAGTCTTCCTGTAAGGAGCACATTTCCCACTAGAGGGAGCTCAGCACCCACAGTCCCAAGGCCAGACAAGCTGAAAAAACTCCTTTCTCTGGGGAAGATTGCAGCTGGATTCTCAGAGTAAAACCTCTGGTGTTCTGACTCTTACGAGGGCGGAAAAACACAAGTCCCAAAGTGGTCACTCCTGTCTCAGGATCCTCTCTAACCGATGCCTTCTTCACCCTTGCCCTAGACGGGATCTCAGTACCCCCACATCATTTTTTCTGGGAGTGGGTTAAGAGTTGTCTTGTTTATCTGATTCCCTTCACAAACGAACTTGTTTCTTTGCCCTCTGTCACTTGAGCAAGAACCTGGCTTCAGTTTCTTTCAATGATGTAAGAAGTAAGAGTTACATGGTGATCTTGTACTAGAGAGCCCTGCAACTCTGGTTGTGACTAAGTTATGCCGCGGGCTTCCTAATGTTTCTTTTGATTATATGACCCCCTGGCTGTGTTGACAGAGGGAGCAGTATTAAAAGAGGGAACAGTATTTAAAATGTCATCAAAACTTCCATCATCACCATGGGTGTCACAAGCAGCATGTCTTCAGCTCAGGAACTTTATCAAGAAAGCATTTCCGTGAGGATTTCCAACCCCGAATCTTCCTTTGCATTGAATGTGTGAGTGAGCAGCTGTCAAGGGTTCTGCCGGGTTCCGTCAAGGTCCTGGTCTGACTCTAGAAAAGACACACATCCTACCTCAAGACGTTTGCAGGGAGGGTGGCAAGAAATGTATCTATGCCAGCTTCACTTAGTTTACAGTTTAACTGATGGGGAAATCGGCTCTGCTGCTCAATTGTCTGGTCAGGGATAGAACAGAGCCTCTCTGTCTATACCTCTCTACATAACTATGCTTGCTTATTACTATCATTTGGCTTGCAGGAACCTTGTATCCAGTGTCACACCAGGGGAGCACATGCTGCAACAACCAGGTTAACAGAAATAAACTCAGTCAGATAATATTACTTTGTTATCTTGGGAGAGGATGAACATAATCTCAGTGTCCTCATTTTACCCAGTTTCCCAGCTTTGTTTGCTGCCACAAGCGTCTGAAATTGATTGAGAATCTGCCAGAGAGAATCAGGAGTGTCCCAAACCACCTGCCATGCCGAGATAACTCTAATCAAGATGTTTATGTTGTCGTGATTCTTATGGGCTAATTTCAAACAATTACCTCAAGGTCCATTGCAATCTAAAATATATACATAATTTTAAAATTACAGGATGCTGGGATAAATTGTTAAAATAAAAGTAGTAGTTATTGAGGGTGATGGTCAAGTGCTTACCTACTGTGTGTGAGCCCCTGAGTGTGAGACACACTATGTCCTTGAATGGAAAAACTAGGTGACACAATTTCAATTTATTTTGTACTGGCCACTGAACCTCGGGCTTCACAAAGATGAGCACACACTCTTAGCAGTGAGCATGGCTCAGTACTAATTCTAGCCTTACTCATCTTTGGGCAGAGAAGTCTGTTAGGCTCAAGCCATCTTTTCCTTCTGTTGGCTCCACCTCCAGTTGTCTTTCTCCAGTGTTAAATTGGAAATCTAAGGATTACATGATAAAATATCTCTTACAATTCCAAAAAGCTCAGAATAAGTTACCTATCTAGCAACAGGGTCTGGGGGCAGCTAAACAGCCATTAAAAGCTGGAGTGTTGGCTGAGGACATGGCTCAGGGGTAGAGCACCTACACAGCCTTAGGTTCAGTCCACAGCCCTTCTGGACAAAACAGTGAAGTAAAACTACTGATATCAATAAAAACTGGCAAAAAACACCTGAATGCAAAGCAACCAACATGCTGAACTAGGGAATTTTATAAATAGTTTTTTTTTATTTATTACTTAACAGTTTCATACATGTATACAATGTGTATTACATGTTTTTGCCCCAAGCTTTCTCCTCCTACCCACCCTACTCCCAGCTTATCTTCCGATATCGTTCATGTCATCTCTCTGTTTTGCTTTGCTTTGGCTTTGCTTTGTTTTGTTTTGTTGTAACCCACCTAGTCCAATTGGTTCTGAAAGACCCCCAGAGTTGGAAGACTCTCACTCAAGTCTCTGGATAACACGACCCCCCAAGAACTCACAAGAGATTGTCCTTGCTGTAATCACACGAGGTTTATTGACAGGAACCAGCGCACTGGGGCCAAGACTCATATCCCATGCAGGGGTAGAGGAGTTTGACCCCGAGTAGCTGGGAGAAGGGGTATTTAAGGGAAGAAATCACAACCCAAAGGGGGTAGGGAGGGCATCATTGGAAGATTCCGAAATACCAGCAATAATCACAAGGCAGTAACTCCCCATTTCTCAAGATTGTTCTTCAAGATTATAATCTAACTTTGTGGCCAGCCAGTTCCTGGAACAAAGTCACTGAACCGGCCAACCTAGATTTTTGGCTCTGCTCTTCCTGCTAGTGGAGGGGGTCTGGATTTGTCCTGGTCTCTCAGTGCTGCCTGCGGAACTGTGGACTGACCTTGTTGACTTGCTTTTGTGCACATGGAACCTGCACTGCAGTGAGGCCCAGAGTACAGCAGCCAAATCCCATCCAGAAGAGAGCATTTCACAGCGCATTTCTCTGTTCTCGGGATCTTACACTCTTTCTGCCATCTCTTCCGAGATGTCTCTGAGCCTTGGGAATATACCACAAAACACTCTCATAGTTTGCATTATGGTCAGTTATTATCTAATGTTGTTTATTATGAGGGGATTTTGAGGCAGGGGTTCACTATGTACCCTGAACTGGCCTGAAACCCAGCATCCTCTTGCAAGCAAGGTTGCAAACTTGTACCATTCCACTGGGACTAACTGCGGAACTTTTAAGAGGCAGAAGCTGCACAGGAAAAAAATCCTGAAAAGAAAACATATCAAACAATTACAAGCTCTGTTTGTAGATAAGGTCATGACACATACCCTATCTCTAGAGGTCCACATGTCTACTTTTTAAGATCAGAGTACAAGTCACATGGTGCAGGGAGGTATAGAATGTAGAGTGTCTAAGACAGTCACGTGGTACAGAGAGGTGTTGAATGTGAAGAGCTTCTAACAGTCACGTGAGCAGGGGGGTGTAGAATTTAAAGTGTCTAAGACAGTCACGTGGTACAGAGAGGTGTTGAATGTGGAGAGCTTCTAACACAGTCACGTGGTATAGAATGTAGAGAGCTTCTAACACTGCCACGTGATACAGGGAGGTGTAGAATGTAGAGCTTCTAACACCGTCACGTGAGCAGGGAGGTGTAGAATGTAGAGCTTCTAACACCGTCACGTGAGCAGGGAGGTGCTTAGACTGTCTCTGTCTTCTCTTCAAAGGAATTTTGTTCTGTATGTTCAGAACTTTCTACAGTCCGAAAAACAAATGAGGGTATTTAACAATAAAGGAGGAACAAGATGTTTGTGTTTGTTTGTTTTTTATAAAACCCCAGGGGAAACAAATCTTCAGCTTCAATTCATCTTGTTTAGTGTGATTTGTTCACTTAGGACAGAAACCTGAGATTCATCACTAGATGCCCCATTTGTCACCATGAACCTCGTGGTGAAGTTTCGTTACCAACACAAGACATTAAATGTCCAGATCTTTAAAGTATCTGTAAGACTTTGCCCTCAAATTGTTAATCTCCTCATGTAATTAGCTAATCCATGGCTTATTTGCAGAGTAAGTTTCTTATAAAAGTCAATTTGGTTCCTGAATCAACAGACCGGATCTGTCAGTCAAACTTTCCATTTTACATTTTATTACAGTTTCATGCATTTATGTCATAGATTTTAGTTGCCTTCACCCCCTCTCTCCCTCCTTCATCCCATCCCTCTCTCACTGGCTCCTCTTGTCTCAACAAGTCTGGCCCCACTTCCATGTCTTCTTTTCCCATGTGGCCCCTGCGCTACTTGCCAGAACAGGAGTAGGAATTTAGTGCAGCCAGGGAAACTACCAGTGGCTGCACCACTAAAGAAAATGGCATCCCTTCAACAGTAACTGCCAACAGTCCCTCTGGGAGGTCTTGGGCCGCATAACCTGCCCCACCTGTGAGAGGTACTCATGGGTCCAATATTGTGCAAGGTTTGGGCAGGTGACCACAGCTGCAGAGTCTGTGAGAGCTGCAACTGTGTCGTGTCTGGAAGATGTGTTTTTGCTGCATATCTCCCTGCCCTTAGCTTTAACCATCTTTCTGCTTTCTCTTCCCTGATGTTCCCTAAGGTTTGAAAGGAGTGACACAGCTATCCTGTGTGGCCTTCAGTTCCTAAGAAAGCAAGGCACTCCCTCAGGCCAGGAAGCAATCAGACCACTGTGTATCTCTCTGTTCCCTAGAAGTCAACAAAGCCTATAGAAGCTTGGCTGAACAATTAGCCTTAGATATTTATGTTGTGTGCTCTGTCTAGCTTGCAACCATTACTATATCATGGCAACCACTGTGTTCTGTTTGGTAAGTATATGAAATGGCTGATTACCTGGAGTAAAGTTGTTTCAGTCTCAAGCTTGCTAAGAGCCCTTCAGCTCAGACTGATTCTCATTCCCACCAACCATATGAAGAGACCCTGGTTTGTTAAGTAAGCAATGGTGCTTGTAGATTCTAGGCTATATAAAAATACTAGGTGTGCAAGTCAACATGGATCCTCCATGGATCCTGCCTCAAGTTCACACAATGACTTTCTTCAGTGATAGACTATGATGTGGAAGTGTCAAGCAAATAAGCCCGTTCCTCCTCAAGTTGCTTTGGGTCCAAGTGTTTTATCATAGCAACAGGGATGAAACTAGATCACCTTGTCAACCGCGAGTACTATATACTCTGTGTTTTCTAGGGCAATCAAGCCAGCAAATTCGCAAAATGAAACACATATTACATTATCATAAATTAATTTTATTCTTTCTATTCAAGTTAGGGCATTGCATTGGTGTCATTTCCTAAAAACAGGTATGGAAATAGATTATACTGATCTGTGAAATCTCATTTTGGGTTAATACAGTGACATGCTGACATTACACAGTATTTGCTCCCAAAGGGGAAAATGGAAAGGCTAGGGTTGAGGAGCAGCATGTTCCATGGTGAATTTAGCTTTGTGAATTAGCTTTCGCTCACCTTTCACAAAGGAGCTTTGCAAGAACAAGGCATCTGCTGTCTTCTGGGAAATAGTCTTTCAACGTGTTACACGCAATGCTAGTTAGCCAAACTGAATGTCAGCCTTGCTTCCTCGCGGAACGAATGCTCCCTGATAAGAGGGCACCTGGCATCACAGCAGGTTCCTTCTCTCCACTCTGCCTCCTGTCACTCAACACATGCTTTTCCTACACTTTTCTTCTTTCTGTTTCCCCTCTAGAAAGCAACTCCAAGACAAAACAGTACAGATGTCTCAACAATGAAGGAGTACCTAAAATAAAGAATGGCTCAAACATATGTATCCCTGATAAAACCCAGGTGGACATCATTAAGGTGACACATAGGACATTCAGACAGAAGAACAACTATGTTAAAGGAAGGAGGAGGCTGAAGGGTGCGCAGGGGAGAACAGGAGATGGTAACGAAGATGGAAGAAAGACAAAAGGCACCTATTTTCTCTCAAATATGGAACCCAGATTTAAATATTTGTGCACATGTATGTGCATGGCATGAAAATAGAGACTATTTGGAGGAGGAAGGGGATCAGTGGGAGGTAGAAAGAACTGTGAAGAGAGTAGGGGAATGAGTGGGAAGAATGTGTGATATAGACAGAATGGAATGAGACCCAACATTTGTGGGTTAACTAAAAAGATCAATGGAAACACTAAGCTGTGTGCGTATATACACACTGGCTGTGCAACTCAATACTTTCACTTCTCAATGTTTTCATTCTTCATACAGCTGACATCAGTTCAATCAGTGGAGCCTTGAGTTTCTATGTGAGGAGAAAACCCGACTTCACAGCCACACTAGGGATCACCATGGAGAGAAGGCTTGAGCTGTTCTCTGTAGCTAAATTACCACTAAGCAGGGATCATCAGTATGCCTAAGGTATAGAAGTGAGGACTAAGTGGCAAGAGAGGGCTGTGGAAGAGGACCCCAGACCATCAGACTCTTGTGTTCATGCCACAAGGGGTTTTCATTTCTTACTCTTGAAGCAATGCTTTTACCTTGCTGTCTATGACCTGTCTTGCAATTTCAACTGCATTTTAGTTTTAAATAACTGCATAAAATATGTAGAGAGTAGATAGGAAAGAGAAGAGAATGTAGATAAATGAACATCTGTATGACTTGTCTGGAATATATCATAAAACTCTTAAGTCTTAGAAACACTTTCAGCAAATCTTCAGGAAATAAGATTAACGTCAAGACCAGTGGATGCTGATGATGCCGAGTGCGAGTGGGAACTAAGTGATGGAACTATGGAGAGAACATCATTGTAGAAGCTGATTGCAGAATGTGAGGACCAGGCCAGGCCAGATGGCATTTGCCTAAATGGAGGTGAATGTAGGAAATGGATGCTTTGATGTGTGAGCACTGAAACTGTATGAAAATAATACTGCCACATGCTGCATTTGGATCAGGAATGTTCGTACAACTCCATGTTACAAGCTTACCCCATACTGAGGTCTATTACAATGTGACAAAACCTTTCAGAATGGGGCTTAGACTCTGGTTACTGGAAACAGCATTTGCCCAAAGGAATAAAGACATCCAGTCCACTCTCCTGTCTATCTCATTTTAAAGGCAGGGTCTCTTGCAACCCAAGCAGCCTCAGCCTTGCTAAGTAGCCAAGGATGTCCCTGAACTTCCAATCCTCCTTCCCCCCTTCTGAATACAGTGATTTCAGGCATTATTATCACCACCCCAAGTATAATGAGAAACTGGAGACCTAACCAACGGCTTTGTGTATGGTAGGCAAGCACCCTACCAAGAGCTACATCCCTGGCCCACCCTTTCTTCACTTGTTTGTCCAGGTCATCATGAGGTAGCAACTGGCTCCGTTGAGTATTCCTTGCCTCACTTATCACAGTATAAAAACCCACAGGGCTATAGATTGAATCCTACAACACTTTGACCCAAAATAAACCTTTTCTCTTTATAAGTTAGCTATCTCAGGTATTTTTCATGACAGAAGGCTAGCTATGACATCATACTTCTCTCAATCCTACTATACCAAACACTCTTACCTGTGGTAGCTCTGAAATCCCTTGACACTCATGAGAACAAGGATAAAGCAGAGACTGGTCTGGCTTAAACATATTTGTGTTCATTTTAGTACCATATAATACAGGAGTATAATGGGAATGTTTTTGTGAAGTGATGTACATGATGAATCTGAACTTCTGATGTAATAAATATCTCAGTGACCCTGATCTGCTCAATGTATTAATCTATTCATGGAGTCATAATATAATGACTTTACTGGAAAATGATAGAAACTTCCAGGCAGAGCCTGCCTGGTTCAAGGAAGTGGACCATTAGAAGTGTGCCTCCAAAGTGTGGGTCTCACATCCCGCCCCACTGTCCTTTCTTCAGACTCCTCCATTATGACCCTGCTGATGCTCTGCCTCATCACTGGTCCAAAGCAATGGAGTCAATTTTGCTCTAAAACACCTGAAACTGTGAGCCATAATAAACTTTTCCTCCTTCAGGTTGTTCCCTCTGGTATTTTGTCACAGCAATAAAAAGTGACTAACTGCACCCTCCATAGACAGATTTGCCTTGGACCATGAGGGAATCTGGTTAGGTGAAGGACAAAAGAAATCCAGGCTTTCTGTGAAGTGGACATTCCTCATACAGTGTTTGGACAGCACTACTAAAGATAAAATTATTTTCACTATGGGACAATGGTCTTGTAAAAATTTGTCATTTGTTTTTTTTTAATATTTTTTAAGATTTATTATTTATTATGTATGCAGTGTTCTGACTGCAGGCCAGAAGAGGGCACCAGGTCTCATTACAGGTGGTTGTGAGCCACCATGTGGTTCCTGGAAATTGACCTCAGGACCTCTGGAAGAGCAGTCAGTGCTCTTAACCTCTGAGCCATCCCTCCAGCCCAAGATTTGTCATTTGTATTGGTTTAACAAAATACTGATTGGCCAGTAGCCAGGCAGGAAGTATATGTGGGGTGACCAAGAGGAAGTATAGGTGGGCAGATGAGAACAGGAGAATTCTGGGAAGAGGAAATGTTCAGTCTGTAGTTGTCACCTAGACACAGAGGAAGCAAGATGAGAATGCCTCACTGATAAAAGGTACCAAGCCACATGGTCAACACAGACAGGAATTATGGGTTAAAATGTAAGGGTTAGTTATAAAATAAAATAAAAGTCTTTAAAGAGACAAAGTACTGACAATCATAGATAAAAAAGAGCAAAGAAAAATAAGCCACATAAAGATGAAATGTGCAAAGAGAGTCTAGATTGTGTTTTCTTTGAATTTTTGGCTGCTGAGAGACATTTGATTCTGGGGATTGCTGAGCTAAACCAACATATATACTTTAAAGGTATCTTGTCTTAGAATTTGAGACTAAGGATATGTTGCTTTGGGAAAGAGGTTCTTCTTTTGTTTCCATAGAGGATGATAACCTATGTGTTGCTTCCAGACTAATATGGTTTGATAGCCCAATACCTCCTGAAAGGTTTCCTTGAACACCCCTCAAAAAATTACTTCACCCAATAAACAGCAGGAAGCAGTTTGGAGAAACTATCCCCATATTCCAAAATATTGTTTATGAATGCTTCTTTACATTTAAAGGGGGATATGCTATAGAGATTTGCATTGGTATGGATCTTGGTTTATTGATACAAATTTAAGGTCAATTTTTATATGTATATTTCTGCTCTTGATTAAGGTATTGTGTTTGTACAGCCCATTTAGAAATGTAATGCATAACATATAATTAAGTCAGATGGAACTTTAGCTGGTAAGTCACAGCCACATGGCAATACACACATTAATAGAAATGGGTTAAATTGATATGTAAGAGTTAGCCAAAAAGAAGCAAGAGCTAATGGGTCAAGCAGTGTTTTAGTTAATACAATTTCTGTGTGATTATTTCAGAGCTAAGTAGCCAGGAACTAACTAGAGGCCTCCCCTCCTCCAACAAGGGGGTCTCTCCACAGATCCCACCACCAGATTTGATTCAATTAGTCCCTGCCACCATTGGAGAAGCTCATCCACAGAGAAATCAAAAAACTGAAGGCGGATCGAATTAATATAGACAAATTGGTATAAGATGATACAACTTTAATGTAAATAGCATACTCACGCAACCGGAGTTCCAGCAATGCACCGAAACAGGAAACAGGAAACGGGCCGCAGCGTCTGCGCGCCCCAATTTAAGTAAACATTTGCCCGAGGCCATCCCGCCCCCAAAAGGCGGGCTCTCTCTACAAAAGACCAAATACCTGTTGTTAAAATCCACACTGTTGTGGATGTGATAAAAGACAGAGTGGCTTCAGTAGATACAACAAAAATTTCAGGAGAGGTGATAAAACAAGTATTTTGGCAAACTGCTATAAATTATCAAATTTACCAAATTTACCAAAACTAAAAATACAAATAAATGGCACTGAAATTGTAGGGTTATTGGACATAGGCACAGATGTAATGATTTCACCAAAATCTTCATATCTAGATTGACCTTTTAAGGAGGTAAATACTCAACTTCTAGGGATTGGAACTTTATCTCAGATAAAACAAAGTACAAGATGGGTTGAATGTATAGGGCTAGAAGGACAGATAGGAAAAGTAAAGCCGTATGTGCCTGACACAGCAATCATTTTATGGAGATATGATCTGTTGAAGCAATGGAAAACACAGATTAACATTCCTCTAATCTCAGAAACAAACCATAAAATAAAAAATACTTCTGAAAAAATATTATAAAGTATTATCAAGAACAGTCACAGACCACTCAGGTTGTACATAAGCAAGCACAACAGCTGTCAGTCTTTTAAAGGTACCAATAACCCTACCTTTAAGATGGTTAACTAGAAAGACTGTGTGGGTGGAAAAATAGTCTTTGACATCATAAAAATTGCAGGCAATAGAACCACTGATACAGGAATAATTAAATGCTCAATATATTGAAGAATTAACCAATCCTCAGAATGTGTGTGTGTGTGTATGTGTGTGTGTGTGTGTGTGTGTGTGTGTGTGTGTGTGTGTGTATTATTAAAAAGAAGTCTGGAAAATGAAGAATAGTAGCAGATCTGAGAACTATAAATAATAGCATGATTCACCCAATAGACTCTTTACAGCCTGGGATTCTCTTCCCTTCATTATTAGCTAAGGATGATCTATTATAATGATTGATTTAAAAGACTGCTTTTTAACTATTTCTTTAAAAGAATAGGATAAAGAAAAATTGCCTTCATACCTCCATCCAGGTCTAATAAGGTGAGCATCCAAACTGCCTAGGCTCCCACAAAGCCAGTACGTGCAGTAGGATCAAAAACCCATTGCCATTGTTCTTGAGTTCTCAGTAGTCTCATTGTCTGCTATGTTCAGCAAGTCCGGTTTTATCCCATGCTTTTTCAGACCCAGGCCAGCTGGCCTTGGTGAGTTCCCGATAGAACATCCCCATTGTCTCAGTGTGTGGGTGCACCCCTCGCGGTCCTGAGTTCCTTGCTCGTGCTCTCTCTCCTCTGCTCTTGATTTGGACCTTGAGATTTCTGTCCGGTGCTCCAATGTGGGTCTCTGTCTCTGTCTCCTTTCATCGCCTGATGAAGGTTAATATTCAGGAGAATGCCTATATGTCTTTCTTTGGGTTCTCCTTATTTAGCTTCTCTAGAATCACAAATTATAGGCTCAATGTCCTTTATTTATGGCTAGAAACCAAATATGAGTGAGTACATCCCATGTTCCTCTTTTTGGGTCTGACTTACCTCACTCAGGATAGTGTTTTCTATTTCTGTCCATTTGCATGCAAAATTCAAGAAGCCATTGTTTTTTACTGCTGAGTAGTACTCTAATATGTATATATTCCATACTGATGGAGGTGGGTGGTCCTTGGACTTCCCACAGGGCAGGGAACCCTGATTGCTCTTCGGGCTGACGAGGGAGGGAGACTTGTTTGGGGGAGGGGGAGGGAAATGGGAGGTGGTGGCAGGGAGGAGGCAGAAATCTTTAATGAATGAATAAATAAATAAAATAAATTATTATAAAAAATTGCCTTCATAGTGCCTACTTTTAATAATTCCCAGTCTATTAAAAGGTTTCATTAGAAAGTTCTTCTACAAGTACTATTAAACAGATGCACCTTGTGCCAATATTTTGTACAATAACACATTAGAAAAAATTTATACAGTTTCTCAATTTATAATTTATTATTATATGGATGATATCTTGCTGGCTGATTTAGACACAGATACCTTAGAGAAAATGTTTGATGAAGTAAACATACTTTTGCCTTGTTGGAGATTAAAAATTGCTTCTGAAAAAATACAATGAGAAGATTCTATTAATTATTTAGGATTTAAGATAGGTTTACAGAAAATTCAACTCAGAAAGTACAAATCAAGAGACCAATTATAAACTCTTAATGATTTTCAAAATTTTATGAGAAGTAATAACTAGCTACAGTCCACAACTGGGTAATACTCAAGAACCAAGTAATTTATTTTAAACTTTCCACTTAAATAGCTCAAGAAAATTATCAGTTGAGGGTGAGAGAGAATTGGTAGGAAAGAAATTACAGGATACACATGTGTGGTGTAGGAGGTTTGTGTGTTGATTTCATTGGTTAATGACTAAAGAAACTGCTTTGGGCCTGATAGGGCAGAACTTAGGTAAGCAGAAAAGACAGAACTGAATGCTGGGAAGAAGAGCAGAGTGAGAGATGCTGTGGATCTTCTGCCTGAGACGGATGCTTATTAGAATCTTGCTGGTAAGCCACAGCCACGTAATGATACACAGATTAATAGAAATGGGTTAAATTAAGATATAAGAATTAGCCAATAAGAAACTAGAGCTAATGGGCCAAGCAGTGTTTTTAATGAATACAGTTGCTGTATGGTTATTTCAGATGTAAGCTAGCCAGGTGGCTGGGACAAAGAAGGGGATGCCCCTCTCTTTGTAACATATGTGGATTGCTTGGATTTAAAGTTTAATTGTATTTTAGTTATTTTGCTTTCTATTCATTCTCCCACAGGAATTCGTATACAGAGAGAAGATAATATCTTATAATCGATATTTTTAGCACACAAACAGTAAAAATGTAGAAATGGGTTCTGAATGAATTCTGAAAGGAAATTAGGACTTGGCTAATCAGCAGGAATAGACCCAGTGGAAATTGTAATACCTTCTATTAATGCTGAAATTGCCTCACTATAGGCAGAAAATGAACATTTTCAAGAAACATACCTAAACATAATAAAGGCAATATACAGCAAGAGTTGGAACTGAATAGAAGACCCCAATATCAATCCACAGATTTTTTAATACCTGATCTTTGATTTAAAAAAAGCAAATAAATATCAAATGAAAAAAGAAAGCATATTTAACAAGTGGTTTTGCATAACTGGATATCAAAATATAGAAGAATGAAAATAGACCCATGTCTATCACCATGCACAAAACTCAAGTCCAAATGGATCAAAGGCCTCAACATAAAGCCAGCCACACTGTACCTCATAGAAGAGAAAGTGGGAAGTACACTTGAATGCATTGGCACAGGAGACCACTTCCTAAATCTAACCCCAGCAGCACAGACACTGAGAGAAACAATTAATAAATGTGACCTCCTGACACTGAAAAGCTTCTGTCAAGCAAAGGACATAGTCAACAAGACAAAACAACAGCCTACAGAATGGGAAAAGATCTTCACTAACCCCACATCAGATAGGGGTCTGATCTCCAAAATATACAATGAACTCAAGAAATTGGTCATCAAAAGAACAAATAATCCAATTTTAAAAATGGTGTATAGACCTAAACAGAGAATTCTCAACAGAGGAATCTAAAATGACTGAACAACACTTAAGAAAATGTTCAATATCCTTAGTCATCAGAGAAATGCAAATCAAAACAACTCTGAGATTCCATCTTACACCTGTAAGAATGGCCAAGATCAAAAACACTGATGACACCTTAAGCTGGAAAGATTGTGGGGTAAAGGGAACACTCCTGCATTGTTGTTGGGAGTGTAAGCTGGTACAGCCCCTTTGGATGTCAGTGTGGTGATTTCTCAGAAAATTAGGAAACAACTTTCCTCAAGACCCAGTAATACCATTTTGGGGTATATATCCAAAGGATGCTCAATTGTTCCACAAGGACATGTGTTCAACTATGTTCATATCAGCATTGTTTGTCATAGCCAGAACCTGGAAACAACCTAAATGCCTCTCAGCCAAAGAATGAATTAAGAAAATTGTAGTACATTTGCACAATGGAGTACTACACAACAGTAAAAATAAACAACATCTTTAATTTTACAGGAAAATGGATGGAGCTAGAAAACATCATATTGAGTGAACCCAGGCCCAGAAAGACAATTATTATCATATGTACTCACTCATAAGTGGTTTTTAAATATAAAGCAAAGAAAACCAGCCTACAAATCACAATCCCAGAGAACCTAGACAACAATAAGAACCCTAAGAGAGACATACATGGATCTAATCTACATGGGAAGTAATAAAAGACCAGATCTCCTGAGTAAATTGGGGACATGGGGACCATTGAAGAGGATTGAAGGGGAGGGGAGGGTTAGGGAGGGGAGAAGAGAAAAATGTATAGCTCAAAATAATCAATAAAAAAAGGAATTCCAGAAGTAGAACCAGCAACTAGTTAACAGAAAAGAGCCATAGAGAGTACAGAGAAGCCAGGACGGTGGAGGGAGAGATGCACAGGAAGGAGTGGGGGGGGGAGACTTGGAGTTTCATGGTCTTTTTTGTTTGGGATGGCTGAAGAGCTGCTCTCTTAATAACATACTACCAAATAAAATTCCAGTACCAAGAATGGGTTACCTATTTTTGAGTGGACCAATGCTATTGGTTAACCTCCAAAACTTGATTACCCTATTGCTAAAGATACCATATGCTTATGTGATAGAACCTGGTGAATATCTGGCTGGTACTTAACTAGAAGCTTCCTACTCAATGACATTTGTAGGGCTGGAAGTGCTACCAGAATAGAAAAGTAATCCTTAATCTTGCCATAGCATGAACCCTGCCTGGCAAGATATGTCCACTTTTACAAGGCACAAAATGTTATAGGAGTAACTATTTTTTAAAATTGATTTTAAGACATAAAATATGGAACCCATAGCTAATACTGTCAATGAAGCTAGGAACCTGAGGCCAAATAGGTTACATGCCCTAGTGGAAAACCTACTACTATGGTGTAGGAGGTTCTTCTATGTGTTGCTTTCATTGGTTGAATAAAGAAACTGCCTTGGCCTTTTGATAGGGCAGCTCTTAGATAGGCAGAGAAAAGAGAACTGAATGCTGGGAGAAAGAAGGCAGGCAGGGAGAGAGAGCCATTATGGAGCTGCCAGGTCAGACATGCTGAATCTTTCCCGGTAAGCCATGACTTCATGGTGACCTACAGATTATTAGAAATGGGTTGAATCAAGATGTGAGAATTAGCCAATAAGAGCCAATACTGGGCAGGCAGTAATTTAATTAATATAATTTCTGTGTGGTTATTTTGGGGATTAAGCTAGCCGGGCGGCAGGACGCAGCCCACTCCTTCTACCACACTACACACTACTATTATTTTGCTAAGTAAGACAGCAATAAAATGACTCCTAACAACATATTGCTCAACCCATAGATAAGTACATCACTGAAACTTTACCAGAGAAATTTCTTCTTGCGGTAAGTGGCAATTAACACAGAAACCCACACTGGTCAATGAGCAGAGAACAGGAGACTTTGGAATATTCACCCTAAGTGGGACGTCTATATTACAGGCCCTCAAGACTCATGAATCTATGTGTAAGAGAGGACAGAAAGATCAGAAGAGCCAGAGGTGGTGGATGGCTTCAAGAAAGTTGTGTTTTCAAAACCCAATGGGGCAGATGTCCATATGAAGAAACAGAGACTGGAATGGCAAGCAAGCATCACATCAGCTTGGCTACCCTGCTTAATAGATGGTGTTTGTCGAATGTGCCTGTGATGGGGGCGTGTAAGCTCTCGCTCCCAAGGCGGGGGGATGGAACGAGATGGGAGCTTTTGAGTTGTGCCTCTTCTCCCTGCAGATATCTCTGGAATCTTGTGTGCCAGGACCACATCTCCTCTGGACCTCATTTGCACATTCATGCATTTTCTGTGCATCTTAGTCATTCTGGTCTCTTTTTCTTAGACTCCTTACTGAGAAAATGTCAAAGTGCTACAGATACAACACAGCAATCTGCACCGGGACAAGTAAGAACATCCTCCAGGTGGGCCTTCCCTGAGCTGTGCAGATGAAAACCTCAGATCCCGAGCACTGAGCAGGAGAAAGAAGCCGATGCTGCCTCTGTAGAGTAGATGGGCAGCATGGCGGGGCAGGGGTTTCAGTGTGTGTGTGTGAGCATGCCTGCTCTCCCAAGCTGTCTTCCTTCTCTTTTTTCTGACATAGTACTATTCTAATTCATCATTTCAGTTTTATAGCTCAGAAATCCAAGAATTTGTACCTATAGAGGTACACCAGGGAGTACAAATAGCACCAGGCAGTGAAGTTCAGTGTGGAGATCACAGAGACAGAAGGATTGTGTGTTGGCTACTCAGCCTGTGCCTGGGACTGTGCTGTGCTGCATCAATGGAATGTGTGGTTTTAATAAGCTAGATCATTTTGTGGGCACAGAAGCCAGTAACTCCAATCAGTCAACCACCAGGGGTGATATGAAGGATTCTCACAGACTCCACCTGTGTAGCCAAGACGGTGACTTGAGCACAGACACCTGTGACCTATCTGTCATAGCTACAGCAAGAGACATGACCACAGTGAACTTTCTCACCAGATCATAAGGTACTTCACAGGCAGGAGTGAGAAGGTTAGACTGTGTGTGGTTATCACTTAAGTTGTGTGTACTCATTCATCTTCCCAGTGGTATGCAGCAGGTCTTGTTGGGCATAGTTTTGTGTCATGGAGATGAGCCCAGGGCTCTGCGGTGCTCCGGGGTTGGGCAGAAATGTATGCTGGAGTCACACACACCGCTGTGTGTCTGCTGGGCTGTTCCGTGTGCTGGTGCTGATAGCCAGCAGAGGGCTGAGCCATTCTGATCCAAACATTTCTACAGCAGTGAGTGAAGGAGTTTATCACTTGACATTTTGGGGTTTTTATGTGCCACTGTATTCAAGTGGTTTCGGGAGCAAAATTGGAGTCTTTATTTCTGATTGGAATTCACCTGAAACCACCAAGACAGCCTGTGCAACTATGTCACTGGTTCAACTGTTCAGCATTGTCTGGGATACAGAACACACATATCAGCACAGCTACAGAACAAAGCTGTGGATGACAGATTACAGGGGACAGACAATGAAGGTGCACCAAGATTACAGAACAGAACTGTAGATGGTAGGTTA
>NW_004949098.1:1873367-1877519 GCF_000317375.1 Microtus ochrogaster | reverse complement strand
CAGAACTGTAGATGGTAGGTTACTGGGGACAGACATTGAAGGTGCACCAAGATTACAGAACAGAACTGTAGATGGTAGGTTACTGGGGACAGACAATGAAGGAGTAGTAAGATTACAGTAAAAAGGCTAGAGATCTCAGTACAAGCAGGCAAACATGAGGACCTGAGCCTAGTCCAAGAACTCAGCATTAATAATGATAATTATAATAATAATAAATAAAATCCAGGCAGGATGTTAGATTCTTATAAGCTCAGCGCTGGAAAGGCAAATTCATCAGTCCCTGGGCCTCACTGGCCAGCCAGCCTGACCAGATGGGTGAGTGTCCCAACCGATAAAAGACCCTTTCTCAGAAAAAATAGAGTAGACCACACCTGAAGAGCAACACCAAAATAAATAAGTAAACAAACAAGTGGGCTCCACAGTCACTCGGCCACACATGCATGTGCAGGCATGCGTCCCATCTCGCTCACACATTTAACCTAAGCATAGAAATGAATTATACTCTCTGGATTTCAACGCGCGCGCGCACACACACACACACACACACACACACACACAACAAACACACACACACAAACACACACACACACACACACGTGCGCGTGGTCCTGAGAAGATCGAGACTTAGCTGTTACTGAAGACAGCTATATAGTAACTCAGTAAGTGAGTGGTGATTGTGTTCCATGGCTCCAGGGGTATCCAGGGGACCATGGATTTTGACCTGGGAAGTCAAACCAGATGCTTTAGGCATCTCCATGCTGACAAGGCTTTTTCTTCTGAATTGTGAATTATTATTATTTCTCTTTCCGTAAAAGAAAAAGAAGAGAAAATGGTACAGAATGCTGCCTTCTAGCAAAAACAAAACAAAACAAAACAAAAAAACTTCTACAAAGCCCTCTAAAGAATTTACCAAGGAGGTCTCCTGTCCAAATGGGCCAGTTGCTGATGCTGATGCAGACAGTTCTTGTGAGGAGTTGAGCCCCACTGCATCATGGTTACCCACAAAGGCTAAAGACTCTTTTATGGGAACCAGACTTGCAGAGCCACTACCACTGTTGGGACTAGAGGATGTCTCTGAGCCCCCAGCATATCGTCATCAACCCTCCAGCCTGGTCAAAGTGTGACACTAACAAGGCCTGGTAAGTCACCACAGGTTCCTGACTTGGAAAAGACTTGTATAGAAGTGGTCCCCATTGCATCTGGGTCAGCCACACAGGAGTGAGACTGGAGCTCCTGGTAGGGTAAGGCAGTGCTGGTGGACAGGTGTCTGAAGTCTGGAGCCCTGAGTACCACAGAGAATGCTGTGCCCCCGACCAGGTCTCAGTCTCTTTTTTTACAGGGACCCACTTACTCTGCTGTGGTAACAGAAACTCTTGTGACGAGTGCTGTGTTTGCGTGTCCTGCCACCCTGACTGCTGTGTAAAAATGGTGTTTAACTGAAGCCAGGTTGGTTTTCTGAAAACTTGTTGGAAGTTAGACCCTCACTTTTTTGTTCCCTGGATTGTTCTTGAACATGATTTCATGCCTCCTGTATTAAACATTTATATTCAATTTTAAGTTGTTTATTCTTGTTAGATATAGGACCCAATCTGCTCGGTGTACAGAATCTGGATATGGCCTTCCTGCCTTGCTTTCGTGATTTTTCAGAAATAATCCATAGTACGTGCCAAACAACTGTGTTTAAATTGGTCTGTCCTGAGAAAGTTCTGGGAAAGAGCCGCTCTGTTAATATTCTGCATGTGTTTACTGACATTTATTTACATGTTTTTATGAACTCATGCAACCTTCCTTAGATTATAGCTTTCTTTGTTTCATTCATATAAAAAAGTTCAGTGAAACAAAAGTAAGGTTGTTTACAGCATTAGACCATAGTCCGCCCCACTTTTTCAGGTCCTCAGATCCCAGGTCCAGCTGAAAAGTCAACAAGACAGACAGAGAGAAATGGAAAAAAGGGAGAGAAGAGGAGAGGAAGATGAGAGGGGGAGGAGACTCGGGGGCAGAGCTGCTGACTGTGAGTCTGCTTGTCCTCATTCCAGAATTGCAGTTTTCACACTGACACCTTGGATGGGAAGAAATATCATTCTGCCCAGCGAGAGGATCCCTCCCCATAAACAGGACACACCTCTCTTCTGTGTACAGGAAGTCAAAGCCATATTTGCAGGCAGGACTTAGAGCTGATAATTGCCATCCTTTCTGGCCCACTTGCAAGTTCAGCCTCGGCACTCACCTTCCTAGAGATCTGTAGTGACCATGAGTCTAGGAAGCAGTGGGCAGTGGAAATGGGTTTGCTCAGATTTGAAACCTGGTTATTTGCTGCCTTTGGGGGTGCTGACTCTTCCTGTTCCCTTTTCCTGATATCTGCGCATACTAATACTAGGTACTTTACAGGCTGTTGAGAGGTTAAAGGGTTAGGACTGGGGTGTAGCTCAGGGGCAGGGTGTGAGCTCAGCACACTCGAGGCCAGGACTCTATCCCCTGTAACTTGGGGAAGGAAGTAACCAACAAAGTATGGAATCTATTAGCTTATTCAATGCTTATTAAATGTCCTTTGTTCTTTATGAATTTCAGTTACTGAGTCTCAGTTAGCAATCTGAATGTAAAGGAAACAGCTGGTAAGACAGTATATTAAATATATTTCATTCTGAAGTTTTGCCTAGAAAGTAGGGTTCTCATCTACCTAGGAAGTGATTTCTTCTCCCAGGTTCTGTCCATTACAACCCACTCAGTATGATCAGAACTCATGTCAGATCAGCCTCAGATTAGTGAGATTCTGGTACTTTATGCCATACCAGTCTGAACTTTTCCATTGGGTTTGGATAGAGAGTAAATAGAGCAACATATTCTGAAAAGACCAAAGCCCTGTCTCATAAAATATTTAAGAGTCAGGGATGCAGCCACAGAGGTTCAAGGAGGGCTAAGATCCTGGGATCTAAGCATTGATAACAAGAGGTAGAACAGTAACGACAGATATCTTCAAATTCAGCCTCACTCCTTAAAGGAAACTTATGCTTCCTTTCCCAGGCTGTCAGGTAGCTTTTTGGCTAACAGTGGGACTTTATTTCACAGTCATCAGAATTGTAACAAACAAGTCAGCTGATGCCCTGAATCATTATTGCTACACTCAAGTTCCCAGCACACACAGAGGACTGCAGATTTCTACCTTACTACGTTCAGCAAAATCACTCGGCTATTGTTTTCAAGAAAGTTCACAGCATCTGAACTTACTGTAGCCTTGACTCATAGTGCCCTAGAGAGGAGCCCCAGAGACTTATCAGCATCCACTAGAGGCACAGAGCTTCCTGCACCCACAGGAAGAATGACCACCTAAGCTACAGCCCCCACCTTCACTGACTGGAGAAAGAGGGACCCCCGACACCACAGGCCCTACCTGTACCCACTAGAGGATGATATGGGCAGACAGCAGTGTAAGAACACATTTAACAACATAAAGACTAATATGACACCACCAGAACCTAGTGTTTCTACAACAGAAAGACCTGAACACCCTAACCAAGAAGAAGCAGAAGAAAACGATCACCTTCAATATATCTTTATGAAGATGGTAGAGACCCTTAAACAGGAAATGAAAAATTCCCTTAAAGAAATGGAGGAAAAGACAAACAAAAAATTGGAAGACAGATCTGTTCAAAAATATGTAACTCTATCTTAGGATATAATAATGGGGATGTTCTATCGGGAACTCACCAAGGCCAGCTGGCCCGGGTCTGAAAAATCATGGGATAAAACCGGACTCACCGAACATAGCGGACAATGAGGACTACGGAGAACTCAAGAACAATGGCAATGGGTTTTGATCCTACTGCACATACTGGCTTTGTGGGAGCCTAGGCAGTTTGGATGCTCACCTTACTAGACCTGGATGGAGGTAGGTGGTCCTTGGACTTCCCACAGGGCAGGGAACCCTGATTGCTCTTGGGGCTGACAAGGAAGGGGGACTTGATTGGGGGAGGGGGAGGGAAATGGGAGGCGGTGGAGGAGAAGAGGCAGAAATCTTTTTTTTTTCTTTTTTTAATTTTTTTTATTTTTCCATTCAAAAATTTACACTTCCTCCTCTCCTCCCATTCCCCTCCCATTTCCCCACTCACTCTCTTCCCTCCCCCTCCTTCTTTTTTTTATTATATTTTTTATTAA